>NW_017670504.1:100887-150816 GCF_001879085.1 Nicotiana attenuata | reverse complement strand
GACAGCTCCGCGAAGCGGCTTCTCAGCCATCCGCCAACGTCCCACCGTCAGAATAATCGTAACGGCTTGCCAACGCTGAAAGAATATGCCGTACGCCTTCAAAATTCTGGATGTGACCAAATACGTACCCGGCGCATATGAAAGTCCACGGCCATACTCTAATATATGAAAGGCTACGGCCATCTCTAATGTATGAAAGGCTTTCCGACATATGAAAGGCTACGGCCACCCCCAATATATGAAAGGCTACGGCCATCTCTAATGTATGAAAGGCTCTCCAGCATATGAAAGGCTACGGCCATCGCCATTATATGAAAGGCTACGACCATCGCCGTTATATGAAAGGCTACGGCCACCTCCAATATATGAAAGGCTACGGCCATCTCCAACGTGTAAACGACTAAGGCCGCCGCCGTCAATAAGTCGACCCCCTTATTCGAGTTTTTTCAAATCACAATCGATGAAATCCGCTCATCGAGCTCGGCCGAAACAGGACCTCAATAAGCGGAGGGACTAACTGTATAGGTCAGAATCTGACCTCACGGTAATTAACGGAGTTAATCTCCTCTTGAACTAATCCATAATTAATAAGTGGTATGGCCACTTATTTATAAGAGGATTCGACTCTTGTCCGATGGAATCTACGAGGGCACGGCCCATTCATTCCCCCACGGGGACGGAACCTCAGCGTGGCCACGACCATTTATTGCCAGCTCACGAAGCTCACATTTATAAATACTAAGAGTGGAAGCCCTAGAAAAGGGGGCTGCTTCTTCACTACTATAGACAGGAGAGAGAAGGAAAAAATATACCCATCTTATGGGAAGAGAAAAACACCATTGTAAGGCTCTGAACCTCTTCATGGAGAGGCAGACCAAACAAATATTATCAATAAAGGCTTTTAATGTTTCTCCCCCTAATTCTGAGTACTTATTTTCGTTTCTTTCATTTGGTCCAATGGATTATTACGATTTGCTATGATTTTTCCATGATTATTTGTATTGTTTTGCACTCATAAAATATGTGATAACTTTTGAGCAAACAACCTACAACATGGGATTAATAATGACAGAAAAAAACTATGACTGTAGATACGAATTATAATTCTCCATTGAATATAGCCATAATAAATTGCCCTACTTTTTTTTTAAGTCTAACAATTTTGAGCGAAGTCAATGCAACAATTGTAATGTAAATCCATGTCAAACACTCAAAGGTGCCGTAGAGTAACGGTAGGATTCTCCTCCAACAAAATGGTTTAGGTTTTTCTATATTTTGGCTATTCATTTTTCATATTTAAGATTTACAGAAGGAAAACAATCGATTTGAAGGGAAGTCTCTTTATTATTAGGCCTACAAACTTTCATTACATGGCCATGAGCCAAATAAGATAACTCAATAACATAAAAGCTTAGAAATTTTAATGGGTCACAGATGCCCTCAAAGTATGTACTTGGGACCAAATATGCCCTTCATATGTGACCATTTAAAATAAGGGCATATTGAGAGTAAATAATGGACAACAGGGACATATTTGTACCAAAGTATTAACGACGAGCATATCCGAGCAATTTTGCGTAGTTCATAGGCATATTTAAACCTTTTCTAATGAATTTATGATAGGATATTTGCCTCTTTTGTATAAAAGGGTTGTAACATTAGTTATTGTGGTCCTCTTCTTATTGAGATGCTACTTTTGCTCTTGTAATGGGAAAATGAAAGTTAATGCAGAGTACTATCTATGCTTCAACTTTGCATATACTACTTTTTATGACTTTTTTGGATTTGTCACTTTCAAGTATATCTATGTTAAGGTAATTTTGTTTGGCTAAGTTAGATTTGCTAAAAAGTATTTAAAACGAATTTTTTTTAAAAAAAATAAAAATAAAATTACATCCAATTAGTATACCAAATTCAGGCAAAAAGTACACGGAGCACCCTATTTGATCGTCTCTATTTAACATGTACATACTCACTTTTTAAATTTTTTTAACTTGTGCCTACTGTTAACAACTTCAGACATTTTTCTCCTCTTTCTTCTTCTTCGGGTAACACTGATTTTATGTGGTGTTTGTAAACATATTTTAAAGCAGTTTATGATGTTTTATAGTGGTGAGCTATTGTGGCGCTTTATTTTTTACTATTGCTTAGGGTTTCTTCTTTTTCTTTTTCTTAATTATAAAATGGGTTCATTAGATTTATTGTTGTTTTGACAAATCGATGGTTGAGGTTTGTTCTTGATGATATTTGGAGGTTATGTTTCAAATTTGAACTTATTTGTAGTAGATTTAGGTATTAAATTGTATCTTGGATCATTAAAATTCGAATAACAAATTTATGTTCTAGGCAATTTGCACTTCAGGCCTATTTGGTCTTAAATGCATGAAAATGTTGGTTGCACTTCCAGCCTTTTGCTCTTAAGTGCATCTGAAGTTTGATTTTTTACTTTAGACTTATTGGCCTTAAGTGTAGGAAAACGTTTGTTGCACCTCAAACCTTTTGGCCTTAAGTGCATCTGAAGTGAAATTTTTACTTCATACGTATTGGCATTAAGGGCATGAAACCAATGGTTGCAGTTCAGACCTATTAGGCCATAAGTGCATCTGAAATATAATTTTTTCACGTCAGACTAATTTTTTTTAACTTCAGACTCGATAAGTCTGAACTTGATTGTAAAATGGGTAGGCTTGCAATTTTTTTTGCAAAGTAAGTATAGATTCAAATATGACCCCAAAACCGGATATAGATGCAAAAGCCTCAAATTCAAGTATGGAATAAGCGTCTCAACGAGAGCTGTTTTTTTTTTAAATTTTTAATTTTTTTCTTTTTATCTTTTATCTTTTATCTTTTTTCTCGAGAGCCGAAAGTGTTGGTTTTAGTGTTTAGCGGACTCCTGTCAATCCAAAATTTTTAAATGATATGATTTTTAAAGTATACTTCACCGGGACACAACAATTTCTTCATTATAAGATTTAAGCTTTAGAGTAAATGAAAAAATAGTCCTTTAAATGTTGGAGTAAGTCTAAAGGTGACCTTTAAATATAGAAATTTTTACCTATAACTCATATAACAAAGGTTGATATCTTATTTATTTTAAATAAATACTCTTTTAAAAAATTATATTACATAACTACCTTTTGATTTTCATGACCAAATATCTATTTATGGTTACCTCCTACCCTTAAGCCATAAAATACTCTTTGTATTTATTTTCTCTCTCATTCTTTCAGATTTTTCTCCACCCTCTCTTTCTCTCAACGCCAATCTTTCTCCATAGAAGATAAACTCGTCGAAGAAGAAGTACTATATTAAAGTGTATCCAACTCCTTTGTTGTTGTCAACCCTTTTCGGCTCCGATTCTCGTTCTCATCAAAATGGCGACATCAAATTTTTATTACGAGAAGCGGAAAAATATGTGTAATTGAGGGGAGGCTTATGTTTGATGGGTTTGGTAAAAGTTGTTAATGGGGAAGAAAAATAGTGGCTCTAAACAGAAGCTGCCATTGAATTTACAAGTAGTTACTGTTAGATTTGTTCTCGCATAACTTTGCTTTCTATTACCGGAATAGTATCACAGTAACAATGACGTTCCGAGTCAGAATCGCGGCCCTCTCGACGAGATGACATTAGGGTTGTTCTTGAACAAAGACGACGGAGTTTGGGGCTGAGCAAATTGAAGATTGTGTTACATTTTTTTTTAAGTGTATTTCAACGTATCTCGCTGTATTTCCATGTATTTCATTGTATTTAGGGGTGTTCATAAAAACCCGAAAAATCGAACCAAACCGAAAACCAAACCAAACCGACCAAAAAATCGATACTTTTTGGTTTGGTTTGGTTTTGATTTTGAATTTTAAAAACCGATCAAATTTGGTTTGATTTTGGTTTTAATCAGAAAAAAACCGAACCAAACCGACTATAGGAGTAGCTATTTCAAAATTATTATTAAACCTATATATATGTATATTGTTATACAAAGTTTCAAAAAATGTATGGTAAATGTTAATAGTTTGCACTTTTAATATAGTTCCTTACCTTTACATTCTAGTTTGATTGGTTGTTTCTTTTGTTTAGTGTAAGAATCCATTTCGTGTTAAAAATAACATATTTTTAATTAGGTCCTTAAGTTATTCATCACTATTTGATTCAATTATCATCATTATATCTTGGTAAATAATAGATTTCTCAAAGGGCAATTGATTTGATAGTGTTATATTGAAAATGTGGTCGCCGGAATATGTGTTTGGTAGTGTATGTCTTATATTTAAGAAAAAACCGACAAATAACCGAAAAAACCGAAAAATCGACATAAACCGAATCGAGAAAAACCGACTTAATTGGTTTGGTTTGGTTCTAATATTTGAAAAACCGACTTACTTGGTTTGGTTTCTTTTTAGGGAAAAACCGATCCAAACTGAACCATGAACATCCCTGATTGTATTCATTGTTATTTTTAATTGTATTTTAGTGTATCTCGTTGTATTCCATGTATTTCATTGTATTCACTTTCTCGATATATTCCATGAATGTATTCATATAATTTTTTTAATTAATATAATTTATGTATTCAGATGTATATATGTATTCAAATGTATCTGCAGCATGTATTCATATGTTTTTGCACAATAGATGACCTGTTATACTTCATGTATTCAATGTATTTTTTTGTATTTAACTAAATTCAATGTAATTATATAATTTCTCTGAAGATTGCTATGTTTTTAGGGTATTTTTCGGACGAGAATACTTTTTATAACTGAAAATACAAAGTTTGTGTGTTATAAACTTATACTTGAGTTTGTTGAGCGTTTAAAAATAGCTGAATAGACCATGAATTGCGCCGTGAATACAGTCGAATACAATGATCTGTCTAGCTGTAATTCCCTGTTTCACGCTGAATACAGTCGAATACAATAATCTATCTAGCTGTAATCCCCTTTTCACACCGAAAAATAAAAATGCTACTGTATTCATGAATACAGTAGCTTAAATACATCGAATACACTCTAAAAAATCCGAAAACATAACTATAGGAAGTAATATAGTAAATGATAGCTACAACTAGCTAATAACCACTAAAACATAGTGATTTCTGAAAGTTTCCCTATCCGAGCAGTTTTAATCTTGAGTTTGTCGAAAATTCACACTTCTCATCTTTAATAAATATTTTACAAACGTTGATAGTTAGTTGCCATTTGACCTAAGATAGATTATACTTAGTCAAGGTGAAGAGAAAAAAGTCGGCCTTAATTAAGACTATTTTGGTTTGATCATATACTAATAATTGTCAATTGCGCATTAAATTTGGATTTTTAATATCAACAAACGGGTAATTAACGGCAAATAATCATGCGACTTCATACGTAAAGAACTAGTAATGTCCGAATAGAAATTTTACGTTGATTATTTTGTTATTCTTTTTTGGTTGTTTATGATGAAGAGTTCAACTTTCTTTTTATTTTCTTCGTATTTTAGTTTCTTGGCGCAAATAACTGGAATTATAACATGTGAAATTGAAGTTTTGAATATTGTTACGTATATTATATGAGTAGTTTTGGTTATGGAGGTAAAAAAATCTCTATTTAATGAAAAAAGTATTTTTGAGATGGACCATAAAGTAAAAATGATGGAACTCCATTTAACTTTTTGTGATCACATCACGTGCACGGAAAATAATCTTAATGATGAAGTTAAAAATGATTGGTATTTTCTTAATTCGTTTGATTTAGTTCTTAAATTCGTTTTATTAAGGAAATCTTCTGCATTTGCTTTCCTTTGTATTTTGCTTAAACTAGTCTTACGATACGCGCGTTGCGCGTGTACCCTATCTAAATAAATAATATTTATTTAAATTATTTATTTAAATATTTTATTAAAATTAAGTTTGAGTTATCAGAAATAAAAGTGTAAGTTTGTGAAAGTGAAAAATATCAATTTCTGCATACCTAACTGAATAAAGGGAATAAATTGCTATATAAAAATTATCAATCATCGTCATATTAAAAATATAAGCCAATATACAAATACTGAAAAGGTTAAAGAAATCAAACGATCATCATTTATTAAAAAAAAAAATCTTGTTGGTGGGGGGGGGGGGTTGTAATTCCCAGTTTTTTATTTTTTTAAATCTTATATTTTCTATCATGAAGTTTTATCTCTAGATTACCTATCAATAGTTTTTCAATTTTAGTGAACATATTCACATGATAAATATGGGGGAAAAAATTCATTAATATATGTGAGCACGTGATTTTTGCCCTAGATGAATTACTCTCAGAAATTCAAAACAAAATAACTTCTTTCAGTGTTTGCAATTTTGTGGATTTTTGTGGCATTTTCTGTTAATTGCTTGCATTTGCCTGTGCATGTTTAGTTTATTTAATTAATGAAAACAAAAAAAAAAAGTGTTTGCATCTAGGATTTAACTATGCATTTTTGAATTAAGTAGCACATTAGTTATTGGAAAAAATAAAAAAAGAGACAGTTTAATTCACACTTTTCAATTTTTATTTTGAATGTTGGTAGTGTTTCCTTTAATTTGGGTTTTAATTATTTGTGTTAATTATTATTTAGAGCTAATTAATGTAAGTTGGTGGGATAATTTGGGTTAGAAATTAAGTTAGGCTTTATTTTTGTTTTCAAAAGAAAAGAAATTAAAAAAAAAGAGTTGAAAAAAAAGAGAGAAAGGAAATAAGATGAAAAGAAGATGAAATTGGGCCATTTTGAATTAAATAACCAGCCCAAACGGACCGACGGACCAGGCCCAGTTCGCCCCAACCCGGTCCAGCCCTCCACTCCTTTAAAACGACACCGTTTCCCCCCATTGCATCTGGACCGTCGATCTCTTTTGATCTAACGGTCCGGAACTGGTTCGTTAAAAATATATATATGTCCGAATNGGAGCCTGCCCGGATAACAGAGGAATACATTTCAAGTTTTGAAGTCGGGAGCCCGCCCGGATAATAGAGGAATACATTTCAAGTTTTGAAGTCGGGAGCCCGCCCGGATAACAGAGGAATACATTTCAAGCTTTGAAGTCGGGAGCCTGCCCGGATAATAGAGGAATACATTTCAAGTTTTGAAGTCGGGAGCCCGCTCGGATAACAGAGGAATACATTTCAAGTTTTGAAGTCGGGAGCCCGCCTGGATAACAGAGGAATACATTTCACGTTTTGAAGTCGGGAGCCCACCCGAATAACAGAGGAATACATTCCAAGTTTTGAAGTCGGGAACCCGCCGGATAATAGAGGAATACATTCAAGTTTTGAAGTCGGGAGCCCGCCCGTATAACAGAGGAATACATTCAAGTTTTGAAGTCAGGAACCCGCCTGTATAGCAGAGGAACACATTTCAAGTTTCGAAGTCAGGAGCCCGCCTACATAGCAGAGGAATACATATCAAGTTCAGCAGTCAGGCATCTACCCGAAGAAGGGGAAAAGATCTCAGTTTGCAATTCAAAGCGGCAACAATGGATTTCACCGAGAGAACCCAAGACAACAAGGCAACAAGAAACACAAGATCAAATTGAAGATATAGATAGGATTTTTGTAATTCATAGGTCATAGATTAGTCTAGATTCTTTTTATTTTGACTCGGTGTAATAAGGGGGTGCAGTAAGCAGTAGCAGCAGCAACAGCAACAGTGAAACCACAGCTTCATGGTAGTCCCAGCTACCAGACCTTCCCGAAGTACACTGACCTAATTCCTTTTTAGCCAAGGATATGTAGGCAACCTCAGAAGCAGGGTGCGGTCAACTCTTTCAAAAATGCTTCACATGGAGTATTCAAACGGGCAAAAATCGCTCGTATCCGCTCACTTATCTTTGCACGAAAACTCTTCGTGTTTTCGAGCAAAGAGGGGCAGTTGTGAGCACGTGATTTTTGCCCTATATGAATTACTCCCAAAAATTCAAAACAAAATAACTTCTTTCAGTGTTTGCAATTTTGTGAATTTTTGTGGCATTTTCTGTTAATTGCTTGCATTTGCATGTGCATGTTTAGTTTATTTAATTAATGAAAAAAAAAGTGTTTGCATCTAGGATTTAACTATGCATTTTTGAATTAAGTAGCAAATTAGTTATTGAAAAAATAAAAAAAGAGATAGTTTAATTCACACTTCTCAATTTTTATTTCGAATGTTGGTAGTGTTTCCTTTAATTTGGGTTTTAATTGTTTGTGTTAATTATTATTTAGAGCTAATTAATGTAAGTTGGTAGGATAATTTGGGTTTGAAATTACGTTAGGCTTTATTTTTGTTTTCAAAAAAAAAGAAATTAAAAAAAAAAGAGTTGAAAAAAAAGAGAGAAAGGAAATAAGATGAAAAGAAGATGAAATTGGGCCATTTTGAATTAAATTACCAGCCCAAACGGACCAACGGACCAGGCCCA
Organism: Nicotiana attenuata; assembly: GCF_001879085.1. Lineage (NCBI taxonomy): Eukaryota > Viridiplantae > Streptophyta > Magnoliopsida > Solanales > Solanaceae > Nicotiana > Nicotiana attenuata. Next base: position 142,430 of record NW_017670504.1, on the reverse strand, counting down.
GTTCGCCCCAACCCAGTCCAGCCCTCCACTCCTTTAAAACGACACCGTTTCCCCCCATTGCATCTGGACCGTCGATCTCTTTTGATCTAACGGTCCGGAACTGGTTCGTTAAAAATATATATATGTCCGAAGATGCCCCCCCCTCTCGTCTTCCCCCTTTTTACCCAAACCCTAGAGACTTGGTCCGCCGCCTCTATTTCCCCTAACGTCTCCGGCCGGCAGCGTCACCTGTGATGACCACCAAATTCCCACCACGAGTTCACCTCGACCTCTCTACCATGAATCCACCTTTATTATCCATCAAACAAGCCTGTAAAACCTCGAATCTTGATTTAGAACAAAAAACCCTAGTGCCGCCCTTGTTCTCACTAGTGGCGGCGCCGTCTCCGTTCAAATCCAAAATAACACCCCATACTTCCCTTCCCCCGCATACCAGACTCACAACCAGCTTTCCAAGAATCTTCATCTATTGGTCGGAGTTTCAAATCTAAGAAAACAAGTATGAAAAACTGGTGTCCCCGAATTGGTCTCGAATTCCCTCCGTCTCTCTTTTTCTTCCAGGTTGAGGCTTTCAGAGGTTCTTTCTTTCATGAAGATTCAGCCAAACCCATGCCAGGTTGAATCTGATGAAAGAAAAGATTTCTGTTGGCCATGGCAAGGGTCGAGTTCAAGAAGTTTGTTTCTTCTTCTTTGGTAAGTTTCATTGGCTGTTTTTCCCTTTATTTCATTCGATTTGCCCCCTTCTTTCTCTACTCAAAAGGACAAGTCAATTCTGCTTCATGGTTTAATCCTTGAGTTCTGTTAAAAATAGTTTCTAAGACTCTGCTTAAAATTAGTTTTGGAGTACCTTTTAAAAGTGATTTATCCTCAGAAATCATTTCGTTGGTTTAAATTGCTTTTAGTTGATTAGTTAGTTTAATTTTGATTTGATAACTTAATCAATTCCCCTGCCTAGTGGTGTTAATTAATCAGTCACTTAGTAGGTTTTTAGGTTTTGAAAATCATTTAAGTTTTTCTTTTGCTGATTATAAACTGTTGAATTGCTTTGTTTCATTCTTGTTGTTTGGGCTTTGAAGCCATTTTAGACCCTATCTCAAAGGTCCGTTTAGTTAGCTGGGTCAGAATCAAGCCCAGGTAGAGGATTCAACTTGGGCCTGTTAGTTTGGGTCAGCTGACCCATGTTGGTTGTTAGGGTAAATTTCAAGGGCATTAGGGGTAGTTTAGGGAGTTCAACTTAGGGAATCTTAGTGTAACTGAAATAGGAAGGTTCTAGTAGGGGCTTTGGGTGAATTTCAGACTTTTAAGTAGTTAACTTGGGCAACAAGCCAAGATCTTAGGGACTAAGCAGTCTAAAAAGTGAAAATAAAAGAGACAAAAAGGCAAAATAAAACTTGCAAGGGCTGCCCTAGTTATTTGCATATAAAGGCATCATTTCTTGCCTTAGGGGGAGAAGAATGGAAGAGCTGAAAACCGAGAGAATTGAGAGTTGAAAAACCCAGAAAATACAAAACCTGCAGAATTTTACTGTTCCATAGATTTGAATCCTAAAAATCCAAACTACTGAAAATCCTAAAAATACTGTTTCGTTGAGGCTTGCTGCTGATATTTTTGAAATTTCTCCTAGTGTTTGAAACAATGTTGAGTAATTGTTAACTTAAACGAACTGAAATCGAGTCTGGAGAATTTTTCTGGTTTACTGCTGGGATTGAAGTGGATTTCTGAGTTTTTGTTTAGCTGAATCAATTCCTGGGTAGCTGATAGTGGATTGATACTGTTTTTGGGCTGTTTACTTCATTCTTCTGGGTTCAAAGTTGGTTGAAAACTGCTGATTGTTGCTCTGTACCTGCTGATCCTTACCCTGTTCCTTTGCTTCTTCTACATCCAGGTACATATTCCCTACGCTATGTAATCTGATGCTCAAGTGGAAATGAAATGAAGGAATGGAAAGTTTTTTTTGAGTTTATGATGTTCAGTCATGTTTAAGCTATTGTCTGCATCATTTCCTTATGTAAATCTTACCGCTTTGATATTCGTTGAATTGTATATAAACTGTTACGAATCCCTTCCTCTCTCTGAGTTTTCTACATCATGTAGAAGGGTGCACTTCGTGTAGCTTATCTTCTGTTTAGAGTCTTTTCCCATTTAGAACGAGGTTCGGATAAGATGCTAATTCGGCGGAGCTTCTGTATCCCCGGTACGCTGCCTCCCCCTCGGCCCGAGTTGTCCGCTCGGGTAAGCCAGGTCTAGACCAATAAACCTAGGGTTTAAACCTAGAAGAACAAAGCCTCATGCCGGATCCCTAGTAGGAACGTTTGTTTGCATCATGTGCATTTGACTTAGGGGACTCAACACAGGGGTTGGGTCCGTCTAGGACAGGTGACCTGAAATGAAAAGACCATCCTGATGCATCTTACGTGCTACTTGTGCATTCATTTGCTTTGGATTTGCATGTTGACCGGCTTTTAGATAATGAGAGAAAACTGAGAAAAATAGCAGTGTTAGGACTAGGTGAGGGTAACCATCTGTTTTGAAAAACCACTGCCCAAATAGTACCGAAATGCTGCAGGATTTTCGAAAAAATAAAAAAAAAGAGGAAAATATTTGAAAAAGAGAGAAAAAGATTTTCAAAATATTAGGTTTTGTCAAAACTGCCCGAACTACGCTGGTTTGATTCTCGCCGGATGTGAGATACGTAGGCAACCCTCATCGGGTCCAACCTCCCTTTTGCAAAAATAGCCGAAAATACCAAAACTTTAATTTTTGTCAAAATAAGTCGGGTGACGCCATTCTTGTTTAAAATAAGCCGAATGTCCCCAAAAGGACGCCGGAAGGCTGTTTTTGCAAGAACAGCCACCCTGAGTCATTTTTAAATGGTTAGCCAACACAGCCTTAAAATCTTCGTCCCCGAGGTGCTGAAAGGTCGTATGCGCAAAATCGGGTCTTTGTTCTTAATTTGAAAAAGAAAATGTGTCAACTTTGTTTTTGAGTCAAGTGAGTCTTGATTTTTGCTTAGTCACCTTAATAAATGTGCAGAATGAGCACGAGCCCAAGTGCGCCAACAACAGTTAAGAACAAGATCCCTTTGGAGTCTGTCAGTTGTTTTGAGTCTGTATTTCCTTTTCTGCTAAAGTCTGTCAGTTGTTTTGAGTCTGTACTTTCTTCCCGCTGGAGTCTGTCATTTGTTTTCGAGTCTGTATTTTCTTTTTGAAGTATGATAGTTTATTTTGGAGTCTGTATTTCGAGTCTGTTAGTTTTTCAGTATTGAGTCTTTGTAATCAAAGTATTTGCTTTTTATAAAAATTGAAAATCCCAAAATATTTTGTTATTTATGTTACATTTATTTCGCAAGAACTACGCTTGGTCTGATTCATGCGGGGTCATGATACGTAGGCAATCTCCATAGGATTCGACCGTAACCAAAAGAAAAAGAAAAGAAAAAGAAGAAAAATAGAGAAAATGAAAAGAGAGCAAGAGAGAAAGGGAAAGAAAAGAGCGGAAAAACAATGAAAGAAAAGAGAGAGAATAAAAAAAAATCGAGAAAGGGAGAGAATATGAACAAAACAAAGGCAAGAGTGAAAAGAAGAAAAAGAAAAAAAGAAGAAGAGAAAGTTTGCAATTGGAAATAAGAAAAAGGCCGGGATGACGCATGCGACTGATCAAAAGCATAATAGGAACTGTTAACTGCCTAGGTGCATTCATTTCCCAAATGTGCGGGTACCAATATGTTAAATGCCCTAACACTAACGTGATGGTTTCATTTTGTCATGTCATTCCAGAAAGGTGGTCGGTTTGTGGTTTTTAAAGTAACTCTTCCCTATAACACAAAGGCAAAAGACAATGGCAGAGAACAACAAAACTGAGTGGGTTGATACCAATGCCCGAAATCAGCTGGTTGAACAGGACAACGGGTTGGTAGAAGAGGTAAAGATGTTGAGACAACACGTGGCAGACATGTATCGGGCATGGATGACTAGGAAAACACTACCCCCGCCACCACCCAGCTTTCTAGACGCTGTCCTTACCCAAACTCCAGACAAAACGCTAGGCGATCCTCCACCCTCTCCATATTACCCGCTTATCACAGCTTTTCCAGCCGCCCTAGTAGCTCCATCACTCGTCGTCCAACTATCTTTTCCCAAAAGTGCCCTCCGGTCACATCCACTGTTCTTGACAATGAACACCCGCCCGAAGCTCACAACGCCCAATATTACCCCTCCGAGGTTGACAAGGTTCCCAACTCGCACAACCAAGGCCCACGGGATGAGCCTCATGTTGAAAATGGAAAATTCGCAGGAAGAGAAGGGTTAGAGGGGGTACCCAGGAAGCTGAAAAGCATAGGACAGTCCTTAAGGGACAAGCAAGGAATGAGGGGTCAGGATAGTGTGGATTACAAAGAAGCGTCTGTGTCTCCTGACATTCGCCTACCCATGGGGTTTAAAGTACCAAAATTCAGCTTGTATGATGGGTCTGGGGACCCGGTAGCCCACCTGAAGGCTTATTGCAATGAAGTGAGAAGTGTTGGAGAGAAAGATGACCTGACGATGGCATATTTCAGTGAGAGCCTAACTGGGGCAGCTTTGGACTGGCATGGTCGTCAAAATGTTGGTAGGTGGCATACATTGGGCGACATGGCTCAAGATTTTGTGCGGCGCTTTCAGTACAATATAGACATAGTCCCAGGTCGTTCCTCCCTATCTCAGATGGAAAAGAAACCAAAGTAATGTTTTAAGGATTTTTGGCTTAGATGGAACGAACAAGTTGCTCGGGATAGCCCTCCCATTGATAGAAAAAGTGTTGCTGAGCCCCGCCGACAACAGGGTCCAGTGGTCGTTCTTGCTAAAAGCTTTCAGCCTCAATACCGACCCCGTGAACATCCCCAAACTCCACATAAGCCACCTCAGTATTATCCACCGAACAACATCCGGCCATCTGTCCAACCACCAGGTCACTCCCTAGAGCGGGCACCAGCATCCCAAAATTCACGCGTGCCTTCACAGCATTTTCAAGCATCCAACAATCCTAGAAAACTGAGGCATGGAGGGAAACAAAGGCAAAAAGATAACTTCACGCCCATCGGAGAATCCTACACAAGTTTGTTTGAAAAGTTAAAGCATTCTGGCATGATTGAGCCGCTCCTCGGCTATACTCTAGACCCATATGCGAAAGGCTTTGATCCTGCTGTTCGATGCATGTACCACTCTAATGTCCAGGGGCATAGCATTGAAGATTGTCGCTCTTTGAAAAGGGAAATAGAAAGAATGATTCAAGAAAGGGTAGTTGTGGTCAATGATAATGATAGGGAGCTTGCGAAACCTCTCGAAAACTTGTTGAATGAAGTCAATGATATTGAAATTGGTGAAGTTCCCGGTATTGTTGATGCAGAATTCAGTGGCTAAGATACCGTGCTTGGTAATTGGAAAGACGCTCCATTTCTTGGTCGGTCGGAGGGGAGCTTTGGTGGCTTAGTTTGTTGTCATTTCTGTTGTCCGGGTTATTGCAGGGTTGTAATCTGGATATTGTCTTGTGACTCAAACCCTTTTATCCTTTTGTTTTGTCTAGTTCCTTTGGTCGTAGTATCTCATGTTGTGTTGTCTAGGTTTGTTCTAAGGGTTGTACCCCAGTTTATTGTGCTTGTTTTGTTGTCCAAACTCTTTCGCCGTCACGCTAATGCAATTCTCCGTTTTCTGTTATTTCTAGTCATTTCTGTTTAGTTGTCTTCTCCTCTTATAGTTCTTTTCGTGCTGGTTCTAGTGACATGACATGCATGCATAATTCTCGGCCTGAGCTCAAAAGTAGTCTGGTCATGAAACATTGAAACAACTTCGAAGGTGACAGGGGCAATGGAGGGAAATAAGAACAGATTTGAACACTTTGAGATCATTTGAGGCCCGAACCACGTGAAACTGAGGCAGAACATAAAGAAACAGTAAAAGCAAGTTGGCCAAATTAACAGGGGCTATTCGTGGTAAGCAGAGTGAGAGTGTTGTCCAATGGAGCTTTGTATTCAACAGATGTAGAAAGCGAATGTGTGGATATGGTTATCAAGTTTGGTACAATCAAAAGATGTTACAAATGTTTTCCTTGGTTTGTTTAATTGTGAAGTTTGCACTTGGCATGTTTTGGAGATTGGAATGACGAAGGCATTTTGTTCTGCTATCTAAACACTTTATCCTTTGTTACCCCTTTGAGCCCTGTTTATTTTATTTCATAACCCTTTTTCGGAATCAGTAGCAAAGATCAGGAACACAAGCGTGAAAGATAGGCAAACGAAAAAGAGAAAAGAAAAGAATGAAAAGAAAAAGGAAGAAAAAAGGAAGAGAAAAAGAGAAGAAAAGGAAAAAGAAAAAGAAAAAAAAAGAAAAAAAACAACATCAAAACAACAAAAAGAGAAAAGGAAGAAAAGAAAAGAAGAGAAAAGAAAAATCACAACAACAAAGTAATTTCTATGACCTGAACTACGTTTGACTTGATTCCGAAAGGATACGTAGGCAGCCTCTCTCTGAGCTTCAGTCACACCGAAATAAAAATCCAAAGTCCCCAAGACAGAAACTGGGGCAGAAGTTGTGGTTGTTGTGAGAAATATGATTCGGAAAGTTGTAATTTTGAACCCATGTTGAATTGTTTTTGAGCCTTTGATACCCCTTCTTTCTAACCCCATCTGAAAGCCCACATTACAGTCCAAAGAAAAGCCTTCCGATCAGTCTTCGAGAGATGCCAAGGCGAGCAGGTAGAGGTGAACAATATCAAGGGCAACACTCTGGTCCAAACAAGGGAAATGAAGAATGAAAGAGTCTTATTGATGAAAACCCCCACAGGCACTGTAAGGGGATGAAAGCTGAAAGAAATGAAAAATGAGAGAGTCTTATCGGTGAAAACCTTCACGGGCACCATAAGGCGATGGTGAGATGAGAGAAAGACCAAAATGAGAGAGGCTTGATGGTGAAAACCCTTCGGGCACTACAAGTCGAATAAGGATTGTGAATCAGATTGGATAAGCGGAGCATTGAAGCCCAGTTTCACGGCGAAAAGGTACAACAAGAGCTGAACATCAGATTTGCTTGACAAAATATCTATAGGTGCATGTCAGGGTCATTAGAGTTGGTATCCACATCTGATAGGTTTCTACTTCGTAGTTTTCTTGTTAGGAATAATCTCTTTCCTCTGTCCTTCACTCTGTTCCTTTTGTTTCGTTTACTTCCTCCTCCTGAGTCTGTTTGGTCATAACAAGTGAGAAATGACTTCAAAATCTGCCACCAAGCTTTCCAATTGAACAAAACGGGATCTAGTGAACACATCAAAGCGTCAAGTCAGGAACGAACAGCAGGCACATCGAGCTGGCAACAATCAACATGCTTTGGGGATTCTTGTGAAAATACAAAGGCTTGGTACATCAATTCATGAACAATGAAACAAATGAAGGGTTAGGGCGAACAAATCAAAGGTATTTCCTGTGATAAGCTTGATAAAAGGGTGTTAAACCAGTGATGAGCAAGACCTTCCAAGCAGAAGTCAAAGTTATCATGGCAAATGGGGGAGCTGTAGACCTCAAGGACCGGACCAGGGGTTTAAGTCAAGAAAGAACAACACACATTTTTGACTGGGTGGCAATTGACGTGCTTTGGGATTCGTGTGAAATACAAGGGTTTGGTACACATCAATTCATGAACAATGAAACAAGATGGAGGGTGTTTGGTGAACAGATCAGAGATATTTCCTATGTCAAGGGTAACAAAGAAAGTGGTTAATCAATAAAAAAGCAAGGTCTTCGGGTGGGAATCAGTTATCATGGCAAATGAAGGAACAATAGATCTCGAGGCCAAGGCCAGCGATTCAAATCAGGAAAGAACAATATGCGCGCTGAGTTGGTAACAATCAATATGCTTGGGAATCCATGGAAACACAAAGGTTTGGTAAATATCGGTATGAGCGGTGCAACAGATAGAGGGTATTGGGTCTGAATGAGAAGAGGTATACCGGGTTAAGGTTTACAAAGGAAGTGGTTAGTCCAGGAACAAGCAGGGTCTTTGAATGGAAATCAGTTATCATGACAAGCGAAGGAGCAACAGACCTCAAGGCCGAGGCCAGTGGTTAAGTCAAGAAAGAACAACATATACACGGAGTGGGGCAATGGACGTGCTTTGGGATTCATATGAAACACAAAGGTTGGGGAGATGCCAGTTCATGCAATGCAACAAATAGAGGATATTGGGTCTGAACGAAGAAAATGTATTTTATGTGACGAGGACGACAGAGAAAGGGGTCAGTCCATGAACAAGCAAGGTCTTCAAGTGGAAATCAGTCATCATGGGAAGTTGAAGGAGCGATCTCCCTCAGAGTTCAAGGCCACAAACCAACCACCACATTTTAAATTAACAAGATTTTTCTTTGATTGAAACAGGGGCAGAAGTTTCGTTTGTTTCGGAGAAACCCACCTCAAGGAAAGGCAGGCACCAGACATGTTTGACGGTAAGTTTTCAGGACCCTCCTGGAAAATGGGACTTAGTTTAAATTTCAAAAAAATCATGAATAGCATAATTTAGCATAAACATAAGTCAGTTTCAAAGTTTGCATGCTTAAGATAGGATTCAATTATGAGTTTTCAGGACCCTCCTGGATAATGGGACATAGTTTTAAGGTCTGCTTAGATAACAAGATATAGTGGAAGTCGTACCTTCAATAGATATAGCTTTGGTTAAAACTGTCTTTTAGAAGTTGTCAGGACCCTCCTGGATACTGGGAAGTAGTTTAAGACCTTTTAGACAACAAATGTAGTGGGAGTAATACCTCTAGAGAATATAACTTAGGTTCGTAATTGTTAGAAGTCGTCAGGACCTCCCTGGATAATAGGACATAGCTTTCAAATTCTTATAATAGTTGGTAGAATAGTTCAGTCTAACACTCACCCATGTGCCCAGCTACCAAACTGGGGCAGAAAATTTTCTTTGTTTTTGTCTATTTTTGTTGAAATCAGGTACCCATTCAGAGAACAGGGAGAAATACATTCAAGTTTTGAAGTCGGGAGCCCGCCCGGATAACAGAGGAATACATTTCAAGTTTTGAAGTCGGGAGCCCGCCAGGATAACAGAGGAATACATTTCAAGTTTTGAAGTCCGGAGCCCGCCCGGATAACAGAGGAATACATTTCAAGTTTTAAAGTCGGGAGCCTGCCCGGATAACAGAGGAATACATTTCAAGTTTTGAAGTCGGGAGCCCGCCCGGATAATAGAGGAATACATTTCAAGTTTTGAAGTCGGGAGCNTCTTTATCCTTAACTCTCAAGGTCATTGCATTTCATTCTTTTTGAGGTTTGTTCTTTAAGATGTTTCAATGTCGGTCTTGTTCGAAACAAAGAGGAAAGGATGTCAAGGCTAACTACCAGTTTCCCAGTTGCAAAGCACAACAGGGTCGGAATATACCAAAGATGTCAAAATGCAAAGTAAGACACAAAGGATTATCGGAAGTTTCGTCGGTGGATTGGCCAGATAGTTTTGTGGGGAGAGGCAAAGTTTCAGATAAAGGGGTCAGAAATGTAAAACAACAGGATGGGATAGAACACTCGGGTCATCAAAAGTCATGGGGATTTTGAAAGTCTGTCGGGAAGTCAAAGCGGTTCAAGGCAAGTTCAAAAAGCAAGGCGAGGCAAAACACAGCAGCGGAGACGTCTTCAGCAAGAGTGCCATCAACTAACCACCATTTTAAACTGACAAGATTTTTCTTTGATTGAAACAGGGGCAGAAAGTTTTTTCGTTGGTTTCAGAGAAACCCTCCTTAAGGGATAAAGCAAGCACCAAAACAGGTTTGACCATAAACTCCCAGGACCCTCTTGGAAAATGGGACTTAGTTTAAATCTCAAAACAATCATGAGTAGCATAATTTAGCATAAAGATACCGCAAGGAATATAATTGGTTTCAAAGTCGCATGTTTGAAGTAGGATCCAATTAGGAGTTCTCAGGACCCTCCTGAAAAATGGGACTTAGTTTAAATTTCAAAACAATCATGAGTAGCATAATTTAGCATAAATGTACCCCAAAGGAATATAAGTTGGTTTCAAAGTTTGCATGTGTAAGATATGATTCAATTAGGAGTTTTCAGGACCCTCCTGGATAATGGGACGTAGTTTTAAGGTGTGTTTAGATAACAGGATATAGTGGAAGTCGTACCTTCAGTAGATATAACTTAGGTTAAAACTGTCTTTTAACTAGAAGTTGTCAGGACCCTCCTGGACAATGGGAAGAAGTTTAAGACCTTTTAGACAACAAATGTAGTGGGAGTAATACCTCTAGAGGATATAACTTAGGTTCGTAATTGTTAGAAGCCGTCAGGACCTCCCTGGATAATAGGACTTAGCTTTCAAATTCTTATAATAGTTGGTAGAATAGTTCAGTCTAACACTCACCCATGTGCCCAGCTATCAAACTGGGGCAAAAAATTTTCTTTGTTTTTGTCTATTTTTGTTGAAATCAGGTACCCATGCAGAGAACAGGGAGAAATACATTTCAAGTTTTAGCAGTCGGGAGCCCGCCCGGATAACAGAGGAATACATTAAAGTTTTGAAGTCGGGAGCCTGCCCGGATAACGGAGGAATACATTTCAAGATTTGAAGTCGGGAGCCCGCCTGGATAACAGAGGAATACATTTCATGTTTTGAAGTCGGGAGCCCGCCCGGATAACAGAGGAATACATTTCAAGTTTTGAAGTCGGGAGCCTGCCCGGATAACAGAGGAATACATTTCAAGTTTTGAAGTCGGGAGCCCGCCCGGAGGACAGAGGCACACATTTCAAGTTTCAGCAGTCAGGAGCCCGCCTGGAGAACAGAGGCATATATTTCAAGTTTTAGCAGTGAGGAGCCCGCCTGGAGAACAGAGGCATACATTTCAAGTTTCAGAAGTCAGGAGCCCGCCTGGAGAACAGAGGCATATATTTCAAGTTTTTGCAGTCAGGAGCCCGCCTGGAGAACAGAGGCATACATTTCAAGTTTCAGAAGTCAGGAGCCCGCCTGGAGAACAGAGGCATATATTTTAAGTTTTAGCAGTCAGGAGCCCGCCTAGAGAACAGAGGCATATATTTCAAGTTTTTGCAGTCAGGAGCCCGCCTGGAGAACAGAGGCATACAATTCAAGTTTCAGAAGTCAGGAGCCCGCTTGGAGAACAGGGGCATATATTTCAAGTTTTAGCAGTCAGGAGCCCGCCTGGAGAACAGAGGCATACATTTCAAGTTTCGGAAGTCAGGAGCCCGCCTGGAGAACAGAGGCACATATTTCAAGTTTTAGCAGTCAGGAGCCCGCCTGGAGAACAGAGGCATACATTTCAAGTTTCAGAAGTCAGGAGCCCGCCTGGAGAACAGAGGCATACAATTCAAGTTTCAGAAGTCAGGAGCCCGCTTGGAGAACAGGGGCATATATTTCAAGTTTTAGCAGTCAGGAGCCCGCCTGGAGAACAGAGGCATACATTTCATGTTTCAGAAGTCAGGAGCCCGCCTGGAGAACAGAGGCATATATTTTCAAGTTTTGAAGTCGGGAGCCCGCCCGTATAACAGAGGCATATATTTTCAAGTTGTTGAAGTCGGGAGCCCGCCCGTATAACAGAGGCATATATTTTAAAGTTTCGAAGTCGGGAGCTCGCCCGCATAACAGAGGCATATATTTTCAAGTGTTGAAGTCGGGAGCCCGCCCGTATAACAGAGGCATATATTTTCAAGTGTTGAAGTCGGGAGCCNGCCTGTTTTGTTATTCTTCTTGCTTTCTGAATTAAAGTTGAATCCGGAAAAAGGGGATTAGTCCAGATAGGGGATTTAGTTTGGGTTTGCAGACCCATGCCAATTTGGATTGGGTCAATTTGACCCGTTCTGTTCTAAGGGGTAATTACAGGGTCAATGAAGGGTAGTTTAGGTAACTTAGCTAGGGAATCTTTTAATAACAGAATGGGGAAGCTTCTAGTGAAGGGTCTTAGTGAAATTTTAGATCTGTAGTTGTTTAACTTGACAAACAAGTCAGAATTTTAGGGATTAGGTAGCAAAAATAAGAATTGGAAAGGGACTAAGGGGGTAAAGACTAATTTGTCTAGGCTGCCCTATTTGCTTGCCTATAAAGGGGGGAGAGAATTAAGAGCTGAAAAACCGAGAAAATACAAAACCTGCAGAATTTTACTGTTCCATAGATTTGAATCCTAAAAATCCAACTACTGAAAATCCTAAAAATACTGTTTCGTTGAGGCTTGCTGCTGATTTTTGAAATTTCTCCTAGTGTTTGAAACAATGTTGAGTAATTGTTAACTTAAAACGAACTGAAATCGAGTCTGGAGAATTTTTCTGGTTTACTGCTGGGATTGAAGTGGATTTCTGAGTTTTTCTTTAGCTGAATCAATTCCTGGGTATCTGATAGTGGATTGATACTGTTTTTGGGCTGTTTACTTCATTCTTCTGGGTTCAAAGTTGGTTGAAAACTGCTGATTGTTGCTCTGTACCTGCTGATCCTTACCCTGTTCCTTTGCTTCTTCTACATCCAGGTACATATTCCGTACGCTATGTAATCTGATGCTCAAGTAGAAATGAAATGAAGGAATGGAAAGTTTTTTTTGAGTTTATGGTGTTCAGTCATGTTTAAGCTATTGTCTGCATCATTTCCTTATGTAAATCTTAGCTGTGAGTTTGTTTGGTTTTGAGTGCATCTGAGAGCTATATGTTTGTTAGTTCAGTTTATTTACGTTAGATCTAGTCTTCTCATGCATCAAGCATCCAAGCTCACTTATGTATAGCTTGAGGTGTAGCACATTGATTCCAGGTTGTTCATAGTATGCCTGTTAGTTCAAGCTGCAAGTGAATCTGAGTCTATTATCAGAGTTGAGACTTTTCTATTTTTGGTTGGTTTTAAGATTTGCATCTGGTATTGTCAGAATTCTGTGTGAGTCCTCAGATTTGTCTGAAAGTAGTTATAATTCAAAGAATTACTTAAGAGTTGTATTTGTAATAATGTTCAGGCCAGTTTTAAGCCATTCGTTGTTGTGAACATTCTGTGATTAAACTGATGCTTGAAATCATGATTGTTAAAGGTCAATTCTATAGTTCTTGCTAGTATGAGATTTCATGGGAGGTTAAATTTCTAATGTCATTGTTTCAGCTTAATTTGAGGCCTTGGAAATTAAGGTTACATGCAGTATAGTTCTCAAATTGAATCTCTAATTATCTTCAAAATCATGTCATTGGCAAAATCTCATATAATTGTCCATTGAATAATTAAAGGTTGATTTCAAAGACTATTTGTATGTGTGTTGGCTCCATTGTTAGCATTTGGATACATTTGGTCGATTGCATACTTCAGTTATTAATTAATCAATGTGGGGACCCGATCCTAAGTCCTAGCTCCAGTTGGCCTCCGAATTGGGCCCAACCTGGGCCTAAACTTTGGACTAGCCTCTACGAACAGAAATAGAAATATTTTCCTTTTTTTTGGGCTGGTTTCGAGCCCAACGTATTGGAAGTCCTGAATCATTTTTGGATTTGATGGTTTTAAAATTGAAATGATAGGCTTTGGGCCTTTCACGTTAAGTAGCAGACTCGAGCTAAGGGTTTCTTCAGTAATGGAGATCGCCTTGTTCGAGTTCGGACTTGAGCTTGGGGCCCGAATTTCCTTGAATGCCGTAATGTTAGTCAATTCATAATGTTAACAAATTAGTTTTTTTTAGAGACAATTCTTATAGATAATATTAGTTTGCCTTTAGGATGTCCTTTAAAAAATAAAATTGAGGTGCGCCGCGCCAAATAAAATCACAAATCGCGTGACCCTCTTTAATTACTTTATTAAAATACTTAAAATTCGGGACGTGCCATTTAGCGAATTTTCATGGCCTCCCGCAAAGTTAATAACACGTTAGTCGCTTTAGGTGCGTTATTTAATAAATTTTACCTTCTTAAACTCGGGAGTGCATTTCATGCGACCCAAATCCAAATCCCAAAACATTGAATAAAATGTGTCGCGGATCCGGGAGCATTTCATGTGACGTGATTCAAAGACATGTTTTAAACGACGTTCAACATTCTTTTAAAAACTAATTAAAAGCGGTAAACAATTTAAAATGTGCACATAGGTTCAAAATGTATCAAAATCAGTTAATTAAGCCAAATATGACAGTTGAGCGACCGTGCTAGAACCACGGAACTCGGGAATGCCTAACACCTTCTCCCGGGTTAACAGAATTCCTTACTCGGATTTCTGGTTCGCGACTGTTAAACAGATTCAAACCTTTTCCTCGATTCGGGATTCAAACCGGTGACTTGGGACACCATAAATCTCCCAAGTGGCGACTCTGATTTTTAATAAAATGAATCTTGTTTCGGTTGTCCTTTAATTGGAAAAACTCCCTTTATTATACCCTTTCCGGGGGTGTAATGAAAAAAGGAGGTGTGACAATATATTTCTAAAAATATCTAATTGAGTGGATAAAAGATTAATTTTTTGTATATCTGTACTTTCAATATTATTTATTTAGCCTCCTTTCTATCTCTATTTATAAAAATGGTCAAAACTGTAATCCATAGACGTGTTCTTTGGATCCACGCAAGATAATATATTATTTTTTTATTGATTTCAATTGACCTAACACATGGTATTTAAATAACTTTATTTAACTCCAAAATATGTGTGGAAAAAAGGGACTCATGAATCGAAAAGGACTTAAATTTGGGCGAAGGTTATAATGTGATTCACATGTGTTATTATCCTTCTTTTATAGATTTATTATATTACATAGTTCAAATAAGAAAGGATTTATGACATAAAATCTAGTTGATTTTGAATTCCCAAATATTCGAAAAATAATGAATTGTTCTTTCCTAAATATTAGGAGATTAATTAAATGACTATTTTGTCTAGTATGAAAGTAATTTTTCAAAGGGTAAAAAGCGAACGACATTTTGATAGGGTCTTCGTGCTTTTAATATAGTATAGATTATCTGGTATGCTGACCTGACTGACATGTCGGCGGCTGTTGGACCCCTTTCAAGATGCAATGTTCACAGCTTTTTTTTTTTTTATAAATTCAAGAGACTTTGGCTATAAACAATACTTCACTTTAATAGTGAACAAATCTTGGAGTTCTCAAGCATAAACGAGGTAAAAGTTTTTCTCTTCACGGAGATGCTAGAGAAGAGGCATGTACTCAGCTGTCCATTAGCACTGTACACTCAATGGACATCAGGCCTCCCCAGGACCCAACGGTGGGCAATCGTGCCATGATCCTAGTCCCAGCACTGAGAAGGAACCCTTTCTTCCGCGAAGGAGCAAGGGAGAATGGGGAACCAGCAAACCTACAACTGAACCTAGCCATGAATCGTCCTACTAACTTTATAATATGGAACATTAGGGGTGGGAATAACGACGAGTTTAGGAGAAACTTCAGAGAGATGGTGGATACCCATAGGCCTTGCTTGGTCACTCTACTAGAAACTAGGATGGCAAACCATGCACAAATGCTAGGTGAGTTTGGGTTCACGGAAATGAACGAAGTTCCATCTGAAGGCCAAGCAGGAGGGATGGTTGTTATGTATAATCACAACATCGTCACTGTTCATAACTTTGTCCGAAGAAACCAGGAAATTCATGCTACTATAGAGGTAATTCCTGCTCGAAAATCTTGGCTTTTCTCTTCATTATATGCTAGTACTGATCTGAATAAAAGAAACAATATGTGGGAAAATCTAGAAAGTATTTTTAGATCCTATAAGGGACCTTGGATGGTAGGAGGAGACCTAAATGATATTATGTGTGCAAATGAGAAATTTGGGGGGAGACCGGTTAACAACAAAAGAAGTAATTTCCTCTGGTCAAAATTAAATAACTGTAACCTTACTGATATTGGCTATAAGGAGTGCAAATATACGTGGTCAAATCATAGGAGGCTTAATAAAGGTTTAATAATAGAAAGACTTGATAAAGTCCTAGCAAACGAGCAATGGCTTGATATCTTCCCTAACTGCTCGATTATTCACCTCCCAAAAACTTACTCTGACTATAATCCCTTATTGGTAGAATTAATCCCTAAAAATATAGCTCACCATAAGCATCCCTTTAGATTGGAAACTTTTTGGTGTAGACACCCGGACTTCCAAAACATTGTTAAAAAATATTGGGAAGGAAATGAGTATTGCTATGCTAGTGAAAGCTTTGTATCTAGCATTAAAACATGGAAGGATAATACTTTTGGAGACATTAAAAAAAAAAGAATAAAATACTTGCTAGACTCCAGGGTATTCAAAACTCTAGTAACTATGCAAATAGCTTTTTTTTTTACAACAATTAGAGCAATCTAAAAAAGACTATCATGATATCCTTAGGATGGAGGAAGATTACTGGAAGCTGAGGGCCAGAGTGTTATGGTTAAACGAAGGGGATGCTAATACTAAATTTTTCCATATAACGGCCTCTAATAGAAAAGGAGTTAATAAAATCACTTTCTTTAAGGACGAGGCTGGAAATTGGCTTAATGACCATAACAGTATCATAGCCCATGTTAGAAATTACTTTAAGTGTGCTTTTAATTCCTCTCATATTAGCACCAACTGGAGTGAAATAAAAACTCTCCCTATAGTCACTATGACTATAACCTAGGTGCTCTGGACAACCCGTTAACGGATTTTGAAATAAAGAGGGCTATCTTCTCCTTTAAGCCATTCAAGGCACCAGGACCTGAAGGTTTGCACCCATTTTTTTTTTCAAAAATATTGGCATAACATTGGCCAATCAGTGATGAATTTTTGTCACAAAATCTTTGATACTCAATGTATTCCTCCTAACATTAACAAAACCTACCTCTGTCTCATACCTAAGTTTCAAAATGCTAATAATGTTAAAAACTTTAGGCCTATTATCCTTTGTAATACTATTTACAAAACGATTACAAAAATTCTTGCAAACCGCCTAGTCCTTTCCAAACAAGCTTCATGAAGCATAGACGAGCATCTAACAATGCTATTATTATTCAAGAGTTAATTTCTAATTTCAGGAAAATAAAAGGGAAACAGGGCCAGATGATTTTAAAAATTGATCTCGAGAAAGCTTTCGATCGCCTAGAGTGGTCTTTTATATACAGAACCCTTAGATATTTTAAATTTCCTCCAAAGTTCACAAATCTTCTAATGAGCTGCATTACCACCAGCTCAATAGGGGTTCTAGTAAATGGATCTATCACCAATTTTTTTGAGCCCAGTAGGGGCATTAGACAAGGCGATCCCATATCTTCCTACATTTTATCCTATGCATGGAAATGTTCTCTAGGTATATTAACCATCAAGTAGATATAAAAAATTGGAACCCTATTTGAATAGGCAGAAGAAGCCCCCTATTCTCCCACCTCTTCTTTGCATATGACTTAACCCTAATGGCAAAAGCTAATAATACATCCTGCCAAGCCATTAAAATAGGTCTTGAATTCTTTTGCAAGCTTTCAGGGCAGAATATGAACACCACCAAGTCCAAAATTATCTTCTCCAATAATTGCCAGCCAAACACCACTAAGGATATTATACAAACCCTAGGCTTAAAAAAATGCAAGAATTTTGGAACCTATATGGGATTTCCAATTCTATCTAAAAACCCAAGACCTAGGGATTACCTCTTTATCCTTGACAAAATGAGAGCCAGGTTGGCTAATTGGAAAACTAAGTTTGTAAACATAGCTGGTAGAACAACCCTTGCAAGTGCCTGCCTTAATACAATCCCAAACCATTATATGCAATATACTCTCCTCCCCACAAAAATTCTAAAAAATATTGACAAAATACAAAGGGACTTTATTTGGGGTACTACATCTGAAAAGAAAAGACTTCACTTAATAAAGTGGTCTACTATTTGTCAACCTAAGTCTAATGGAGGCCTTGGTACTAAGGATGCAAAAACTAAAAATATAAGCTTACTATCAAGTTTAGCATGGAGACTAATATCAAATACTACAAATCCTTGGGCAAACTTAATTACCACAACATATGGCAATAGTAAAGCCATAAAACAAAACTCTTTTATTTGGCAAAGCATTTTAAACGGATGGACCGTGTGCAATAAAGGAATAACTTGGTCGCCTCATTCAAAAATCAGTATGGATATTTGGAACACAAACTGGATTCGTGAGGCAAGAAATTTATGGGGTCTAATTGAGGGACCTCTCTCTCCTAAAGACCTAAATATGAGAATTAGGGATATCCATGATGGTACAAACTGAAATTTTAACAACCTCTCATTTGTACTCCCGGACACTATAAAGCAACAGATTTTTAAAGTAAGACTTAGAAAGTATGGGCCAAAATGGGATATGCCGATCTGGTCAATGACTAACGAGGGTATATTCTTCACAGAGTCTTGTTACACTCTAATAGAGTCATCAAAACCTAGTAACCTAGATTTTGATTGGATTTGGAAACAAAACTGTCCAAACAAAATAAAAATTTTCATGTGGCAATGCCTTCACAATCGACTTCCTTGTAGAACCTATCTAACACACATCTCCATAAACATTGATCCTATGTGCCCCGTTTGTAAGACTGAAGAAGAAACACCTTTCCATATCTTTTTCAAATGTAAAGCTAGTAGTTCCTTTTGGGACAAATACATGATGACAGTTTAAATACAGTACAAATGGCACCCACTGGTTTCTCCAAGTAAGGCAATTGAATGTTAATCTTCATAAGGCCTTGATTGACTGGAACACCCTTTTCCCTTTTATCCTATGAAATACCTGGATTAACAGAAATAACAACAACCAAAATAATAGCTCCAACACTATTAATATAAATCTCATAATACAAAGAGCCCTTGAATACAAACTCCTAACTGAAAATACAAACAACCCTTTAAAGAAGAAACACATTAGGGTAAAATGGCATAAACCACCTAAGGGGTGGTATAAGCTTAACATTGATGCCAGTTTTAATAAAAATCAACAAAGTGGACTGGGAGGTGTTTTCAGAAACACAAATGGGAGTTGGATAGTAGGTTTCACAAAAGCAATCCATACAAATGGAGCACTGGAATCAGAACTGCTGGCTCTTCTTGAAGGACTCACCAGACAAAAACCTAAGTTTCGGACTCTTCTATGTTGGGATGTCTAGATACTTCTTTTTTAATCAATTAAATCTGAGCCCTACACGTGGAAGGATCATGCATGGTTATGATGCTTCATTCTCCACCATCTGATCCTTTATTTTATAGCTGAAGTGTAAATATTGTTTCTAGAATAAGCTCTCACGTGGGACTCATATGAGCACATTGAAAGGAATAATTTATTGTTTTTCTGTTACATTGTAGACAAATAGAATTAGTACAAGTGTATAGGAATCTTCTTCATTTTTGTCATTACACAGCAGGATAAATCTGTATATATAGGATTACATTTTTGTGAATACAAGATAGAGAAAATTTTCCACATTTCTTCTGTTTTCCCTTCAAAAAAGGGTCCAACTTTTGAAAATAGTTTAGCATTTCTCGGAATAAAAGAAAATTTGTCATTAAAAAAGGAGGAGTAAATGGAATTCAAGCTCTTAATATACAAAGATCACTTCTTCTTAATTACCTTCATGGAACTTGGGAGGATTAATATACAAACCTTAGCCTTCCTAATTTCAAGATTATCGATTATCACAAAGTAGTGGGATTAAGTTGTAAACTTAAAAAAGAAGATGAAATCTTGATATACAAAAATATGTCGCTTTTTCGTGGGATAGTGAGTGGTTAAAACAATATACTAATGCCCTAATACGTCATTGCAACTCCGTTAAAGCTGCCGGATTTTCGGCTGCTAAATGCCACGCCTCACCTACTCTCTCTCCTTTTTCTTTTTTTCTTTTTCTTTTCCAATAGTACTAATTGAGAAACGTTGGGGAAAAAAAGTTATGATTGTGAAACGTTGGGGAAAAAAGTTTTAATTGAGAAAGGATGTACAAATAAATGGGTTAACAATTTATTGATATTCTCACTACGAGCTGGTTTGGATTAGCTGATTTGAAGTAGCTGATAAGCATTAGGTGCTGAAAAGATTTTTAAGTGCTGAAACTGATTTAATAAATAAGCAAATACGTGTTTGGGTACAAGTGCTGATATTGATAATAAGTTGCTGCAGTATTTGGTAAAAAAATGCTGATAAACTCTTTTTATGTTAAAATAACTTAAATAGCCTTAGAACTGTTTACACTTATAAGATTGTAATTTCTTCAAAATCTTAGAATCCAGATCGATTTAAATACAAAATACTCTATTTGTCATTTTATTATAAATACAACTATGCTTAGATAAGATAATTTTTTATAATAAATATAATTTATTTATTATAAGCATATAATCATAAGTTATAATAATTAATAAATTGACAATAGTTTCTCAGTAAAAAATAAACCTAAATAGGACAAATTATTTGAAGAGAAACAAACATTGTCTCCATCACCACAACACTTAGAAAGCAATACACCAAAAAATTGATATGTCCTCATTTTTACATACAGTTCAAAGATTAATACACACACATAGATATAAATATGCAAAGGAATAGAGAATTTGCCTATCTTAAATAATCAATGAGAATTGCAGACTTGAAGGGGGAGGAGGGGGGGGGGGTAGGTTGAATACTTGAGGTAGTGAGTATCAATGTAAGAGTTTTGTTCTAAAAATAAATATTATAAGGATAAAATAGTAAAAATCTTGGTCAAACTTAAAGTGCTTATAAGCTAAAAATTCATAAGCTGGGGGTGACCAGCTTATGGCTTTTGGCTTATTTTTGACTTATAAGCACTTGGCTTATAAGCAATTTTAACTTTACCAAACGTATAGATAAGCCGAAAAGTGCTTATAAGCTAGTTTGACTGGCTTATAAGCTTAGCCAAACACCCTCTAGATCAATAAATGTAAGATATGAAGAAAAGGTTAAAAGACAGTTTAACACATGACAAAGTTAATCAAGTATTGATTGTAAATAAGCAAATTTAATTCTTTTCCTAATAGAAAAAAATAAAAACGTGATACTTGATTGCAGTGAAGTGATTGCAATTGCAAAAAAATTCAATAATCTCGAGCATATCATTTTGTGGTTGCCTTTATTATTATCGAAGCTCTAGCATAAAAAATGTATATAATTCCAAATTCTTTTAGAAAATAGGTGCAAACATCATGTAAGAGCTATGTTAGGGAGTAAGAATAAAAATGAGATTTTTTTTTTCTAATATCGAAAGTTACTCAATTTTGAATATTATGTAATAAATTAAACTCTTATTCCAATGAAAAAATAAAAGAGGTGATATTGGATTATATTAAAGTTATTGAAATTTTACAGTTTCTTATGTGTCCAAGTAGAGCAAAGTTTGAAATTATTGACAATGACTCCTTTCGTAAATTTTCTAATTGTGAATGATATATACCGCTTGTTTAAAATGTTTTAAATTACTTTATTTAGAGAAAAAAGTAAGAAACATTTTTTATTCTTAAAAGTTGGCCTTTTTCCTATTGTATGAACGCCGACCAAAGCTACTTACGTGGATGGATGCGGAAGCAAAGCACGCCGACTACTAAAATCGACGGCGGAGATTCGATTCACACTGTCAAAAAGCAGCCGTCGTCAAGGTTCGCAGATCATTCCACGTCATCACAAAAGCTGATGCTAAGTTTCCATTTGGTCAAATTTGTGGCCCTACCACGCACATCTCCTGGAAACATGGTAGTAGGACCCACTTGCTCACCAATGAGAGAGAGGGGAGGGGCTGAAGACTAATCTTTTTTTCCAAAAAATTACATACTTATAATATTTGTCAAATATAGGTTAAAATATAACCCAAAAATATCAAAATTATAAAATTATAAGCATCAACCGAAAATTAAAATAAATGGGTTCCATTTTTTTTGTTTCGGTATGTATTGTGTCCGCTACTAGTAATGAGTGTCCGCATTTTTTTTCGAGTAACTAATTTTCCTTATTACGTCAAATACGTAGGTACTTATTATCTTTCAAATACCTTTTTTTTCAAGTGAAACTATATTTAAGCAAAATCAACATTCATGAACCTTTTTTTTTATTATTATGAAATAATAAGAAATAGAAAATCTGAATAAAAATACCCCCAAAATCCGAGAAAATTCTAACATAATATGATGGAGTTCGAATTTTTCACATAAGAAATTCTAGCATAATGTGTTAGAATTTCATAATGTACTGTAGTTCCAACATAATATTCTCGAAGTTTATAGGCAAGAGCTCCATAATCTCGTATATTATGCTAGAATTTTCCGTGTTTCAGATAGGGTCTTTTTGTCCAAATTTTATTTTGCATAAAATAGTGACGATTTTTTAACGATTTTACAAATATTAACTATTTTTTACTTACCAGTTCGGCCAGCCCATACTATATTCACTTTAAAAATTCAACTTTAAAGAATTTTTTCTATTTGAAACACTCAACTCAGATATCATCTGGATTTCAAATGACGTAAGTTACTAGTTTGATACTCCGTATGTTTAAGTGAGTTTTTCAATCCTTAACTTTTACTCAAATTTTTAACTTTTAGGCTTTTCACCTTCTTTTTTTTGAAGAGAAATTTATATTCAAACAAAATCAACATTCATAAACTTTCTTACGTAACTTCAGCTTTAAAAAAAATTTCCTATTTGAAAATTCAACTCAAATGTTGTAAAAAGCGCATACTAAATAGGCTTTTGGACAATATTTTGTTGAGATGAAAACAAAATGAAGCTGAAGTTAACAAAAATATTAGATAGAAGAAGATGTATTTAGTGATAAATTTCAATTAAAAAAAGTTCAAATATTTGTGAGTGAAACATTAATTTTACTTGAAACACCCTTTAAATAAGTTTACTGGAATTTAATATTTACAGATACTTTTTTTTGAGCGAAAAACAGGAACTTTATATTATAGCTAAATAGGGTTCAAAGCATTACAGCCATAGATAGTGTCACCTGGGACAAATTTGTTACCATAGCTTACTAAACTATTACAAGCATCATGACTTAAGTTTTTAACAAAAACTACTTCTTCCATTTGGTCCCTTCTCAAGACTGTTTCCACAAAAAGAGGTGGTTGAACAAAAAGCTTTCTCTTAGTTGCTGTAGATTCATTTTGTTTTGCCATCATATGTGCTACTTCATTCCCCTGCTTGAAATTGTGCCTCAGGATCACGTCCTTCTTCTGGAGCATTAACAACCTGCATGCAGTTATAATGTCGTTAAAGATGTAATTTCCTTCATATATGCATTGTATTGCCTGTATGCAGTCTGTTTCTATTTCAAGAGGAAATAGATTCCATTCTTGAGCAGTGAGAGAAACATAGTTTGGGCTCTTCTTCTTCCTTCGTTTTGCTGAGAGAAACCTTAGGAAAAAATGGATGTGAAGAAGCCATCGTTTTCTTTTCTTCATCATCCCCCCTCAAGCTGGTGGGTAGAGACAAAACCCCCAGCTTGCGCATGATATTGGTGTGAGAAATACCGGATAAAGGTTTGGTAAACAGATCTGCGACTTGGTCCTTGGAAGGAACAAAAGAAAGAGATATCAAACCAGCAAGAAATTGCTGTCTGACAAAATGACAATCCAACTCCACATGTTTGGTCCGTTCATGGAAAACGGGATTACGAGCGATATGAATGGCCGCCTGACTGTCAGAGTGCAAAGGTACCGGCAAGGTTGGAGGAGCAGACAAATCAGCGAGAAGACGAACAAGCCAAGTGATTTCAGCAGTCACACGACGCATGGAGCGATACTCAGATTCAGCGGATGACAAGGAAATGGAAATCTGCTTCTTCGATTTCCATGAAATGGGAGCACCACCAAGGGTAATGAAGAATCCACTGATGGATCAACGAGAATCCTTACAGGCAGCCCAGTCAGCGTCGCAAAAAACGATAAGATCAAAGGAGGGAGCAGAGGAGAGGAGAATACCTTGACCTGGGTCTGATCTAAGGTATCGAAGAACCCTGAGTCCAGCAGAAAAATGAGAAAGAGAGGGTCTTTGCATAAATTGACTAAGACAAAGAACAGCAAAGCAGATATCTGGGCGAGTGTTGGTAAGATAATTAAGTTTACCAACCAAACGCCGATAAATAGTGGGATCCTCCATGGGTGGTTCTGAGTCAGCGTGCAATTTGCAAGATGGATCAAGAAGAGATGAAACAGGAGCCCCTTTGCAATCAAACTCAGCCAATAGTTCCAAGGTAAATTTCCTTTGACTCACTATATATCCTTGTTGTTCTTTGAGTATTTCCATCCCCAAGAAATAATGAATAGTCCTTAAGTTCTTAACTTTCAATTCAGAATCCAAGAACTTAGTAATATGCTATATTTCTAAATCATCATTTCCTGTGATAAGAGTGTCATCAACGTATACTGCAATGATGGAAACATGCTGATTTGTGTGCTTATAGAATAGAGAATAGTCATTCAAAGAACTAGAATATCATTTGTAGCTAAGAGCCCCTGCCAAACGAGCATACCATTGCCTGGATGCTTGTTTTAATCCATAGAGTGATTTCTTCAGTAGGCACACCTGATTAGGGTGAGAGGGAGTGAGACCAGCTAGAAATTTCATGTACACCTCTTCCTGTAGGTCTCCATGCAGAAATGCATTGTTAACATCTAATTGGGAGACCTCCCAACCCTTCTTTATAGCTACAGTCAGTAAACACCTGATGGTGGTCATTTTGACCACTGGACTGAAAGTCTCAAAATAATCAACACCTTCTCTTTGAATATCCCCCCTGACCACCAACCTTGCTTTCAACCTTTCAAGGGATCCATCTGACTTGTGTTTGACCTTGTATACCCATTTGCAAGGCAATGCCTTCTTCCCTGGGGGTAAGGGCACTACATCCCAGGTGTGATTCAGTTGAAGAGCTTGGATTTCAGCTTCCATAGCTCTTCTCCATCCAAGATCCTTAGAAGCCTGAGTATAACTGGTAGGTTCAGAAACTGAGGAAATAGATTTGAAAATAGCCTGATTGTTAGGAGAAATATCTCCAAAAGAAAACACAGGAGGTTGAGAAACATGATGAAAACATGATGAGGTAAGATCAGAGAAAACAATGTTGTTACACACATAATCATCAAGGTAGGTAGGTTTCTGGGAAATTCTCTCAGATTTTCTAAGAGGGGGTGGTGGAGTGGGTATGGTAGGCTGTGGAGTATGACAAGAAGTAGGAGATATAGGAGAATGTGGAAGACTGGGTGCAGAAATAGGAGTAACAGAAGCATGGGTAGAAGTAGATGGGCTGTTATCAGAAGTCTGAGATGGGAAATAGTCAGATGAGTGTGGCTGATGATCAGCAGGTAAGCTGGGAGATGGAAAATTCTGGGAGGTAGTTTCAGTAGTGGCAGGATAATTAGGGAAGAAAGGATAAGAGGGAAACAATGAGGGTGAAGTCATAGGAGCAGAAGCAAATGGGAATATCATTTCATGGAATTTAACATCTCTTGAGGTAATAACTTTCTTGGAATGCAAATCTAGCAATTTGTATCCTTTTTGTTGTTGTGCATATCAGAAACACACAAGCTTGGGCCCTGGGATCAAATTTGCTTCTGTGTTGTGAGAGAGTAGATGCATAGCATAGGCAACCGAAGGATTTGAGTTGTTCATATTGTGGTGTCCTCTTAAACAAAATCTCATAGGGAGTTTTTCCATTTAGAACTCTAGAAGGAAACCTATTGATTAGATGTGTAGCAGTCAAAACACATTCTCCCCAATATTGAAGAGGAACTTGTGAATGGAAATACAAACTCCTAGCCACTTCGAAAAGATGCCTATGCTTTCTTTCAACAACTCCATTCTGCTGGGGTGTTGCCACACATGAAGTCTCATGTAGGATACCCTGAGACTGAAAGAAATTAGATTGAAAGAATCCCTTACCCAATTCCATTGCATTATCAGATCTGATTCTTTTTACTTTCTTTCCAAACCGTCTCTCTACCATAATTAAGAAAGACTGTAAAACAGTGAAAGCATTGCTTTTGGAACTTAAAAGAAAAGTCCAAGTTCCCCTATTGAAATCATCAACCACTGTTAAAAAATATTTGTATCCATTGTAAGTGGTGTTTTTGAATGGTCCCCATACATCAAAATGAATAAGATCAAAAATCCATGAGTTCTAATTTGACTTAAGGGAAAAGGTAATCTACTTTGTCTAGCCTTTGGACAGATATCACACACACAATTAAAATTGGAAGGAAAATGGATGAACTGAAGATTTTTCACTACTGAGAATGGTAGATGTCCCAATCTAACATGCCATTGCAGTACATTAGAGTTCTCTGTATAGGAATTAGAAACAGAACAGGAAACCTTGCTAGGAACAAGACTGGAATTACTTCCTTTTGGAATTAAAACATTGCTACTTGAACTGGAATCATAAACTATCTTAGTTGGACTAGGATCCAGCAGGTACAATCCTCCTCTTAATTCACCAAAAGCTTGTCCCCTCCTCATTAAAGGGACCTGCATGATGCACCCACTAGAAGTTAGATTGAGTGAACAGTGAAACTGGACACAGAACTTATGGACTGATAGCAAATTATATTTGAAAGAAGGGACATAAAGGACCCTTTCAAGAATCATATCAGATTGAATAGAAACTCTACCTATGTGTGTGACATACAATTGAAATGAATTAGGAAGGCTAATGTCTATAGGAACATAAAGTGGATTTAAAGATAAAAAACAACTCGAATCAAAACACATGTGTTCAGAAGCCCCTGAATCAATGATCCATGTTTTTGTGTTAAAAGCTGCCAAACAAGTTCCAGAGTATTTAAGAATGGTACCAGCTACTGCATTTGCATTAATTGCAGTTCCTGGAGCTGTGGTATTTCCAAATTGTGCCTGCTTGATAAGGTTCATTAACTCAGAGACCTGTTCCTTATTGAAAAACTGAGTTTGAAGCGTTGATTCATTGCTTTGAGTGCTCCCATTTTCATTATCTTGTCCTTCAATTGTAGCATTAGCCTTCACTTGTGCTGATTTAGTGAATTGAAAGTCATCTGGAAATCCATTCAGCCTATAACATTCTGCCCTGACATGCCCAGTCTTCATGCAATGTGTGCAGCTCACATTAGGGTTAAACCTTGATTTTCTTCCCTTAGATTTCTGCTGTGTGCCATTAACCTTTTGTGAGCTGGTCCATGTCCTTTGTTGTGATTGATTGTTGTTTCTTTGTGGTAATTTCCCTTGTACTCCTGCCATGAATGAGGTAGCATCACCATTAAATTGTGGTCTTGCATATATCTCTCTCTGATTCTCATCTTGAAGAAGAAGAGAATAAGCAAAATCTATTCCAGGCAATGGGTTCATCATTAGGATATTTCCTCTTGCTTGGGAGTAGGAATCATTGAGTCCCATTAGAAATTGAATAGTCCTTTGGTCCTCTAAGAACTTAGTGACCTTTTTCCTTCCATCACAAACACAGTCACAAGTACATACCAAATGAGAATTGAGAGAGTCAAGTTCATCCCATAGTTTCTTTAGTGCGGTAAAATATCCTGCAATGCTGTTGTTACCTTGAACTAACATGGATATTTCTTTCTGCAACTGGTACAGTTTGGCTCCATTAGTTTGGCCAAATCTGTACTAAAGGCTGTTCCACAGATCCCTTGCTGAATTGGAATAGATGACACTGTCAACTATCTCTTTGGATAAGGAGTTCAGGAGCCAAGAAGTCACCATGAAGTTGCATCTACTCCATTGTGGGTGATCTTGAGCATCAGATTTTGGCTCGACAGAGGCTCCATTTATGAAACATATCTTGTTCTTTGCTGAAAAGGCTATGAGGATTGATCTTCTCCATCCTGCAAAACCTCTACCATCAAAAGGCGTGGTCACCAGACTCAAACCAAGTGCATCAGAAGAGTGGAGGAAATAAGGATGATTCACATCTTGTGGAGTGACTTGACTGGTTGAACCAGAGTTGATAGGAGCAGAAGATGTAGGAGGAATTTCCTCTCCTGCCATTGATGAACTCTAAAAATCTGAGAGAGAGAATATTTGGATCGAGCTATTGCTGCTCTGATACCATGAAGGGAAAACAGAAGAAATGTGGAAAATTTTCTCTATCTTGTATTCACAAAAATGTAATCCTATATATACAGATTTATCCTGCTGTGTAATGACAAAAATGAAGAAGATTCCTATACACTTGTACTAATTCTATTTGTCTACAATGTAACAGAAAAACAATAAATTATTCCTTTCAATGTGCTCATGTGAGTCCCACGTGAGAGCTTATTCTAGAAACAATATTTACACTTCAGCTATAAAATAAAGGATCAGATGGTGGAGAATGAAGCATCATAACCATGCATGATCCTTCCACGTGTAGGGCTCAGATTTAATTGATTAAAAAAGAAGTATCTAGACATCCCAACATAGAAGAGTCCGAAACTTAGGTTTTTGTCTGAGAGAAACATAGTTTGGGCTCTTCTTCTTCCTTCGTTTTGCTGAGAGAAACCTTAGGAAAAAATGGCTGTGAAGAAGCCATCATTTTCTTTTCTTCATCATTTTTCTCCTCTTAATGATGAGAAAAAGGAAAAGGAAACAATAAGTATTTAACTTTTATATCAAACTTGATAATTTTCTTTTAATCTAATGAATACAGTAAAAAAAAAAAATCACCATCTAGCTAGAAATACTTTAGGAAAGAAGAAGAAAAAGCAACAGAAAATAAATTAAAAGTGGTATTCCCTCGGTCTCAGTTTATGTTATGCACTTTTCATTTTAAACCCACACAAATTACAGGGATTAGTTTTAAGTCACATTTCAAAAGAAATTTTTTTCGTTTTCGTGCCCAATCAAAATGCATGTAGGAATAGTCAATCTTAGCTGGCGTTTGAATATAGTTTTTGTTGAAATTTGAAAAAAGAATTTTTGGAGTTGCGTTAAAAATTAATTTTTGAAAGTTGAAGTTGTATTTGGATATGCATTTTGTTTGAAAAAAAGTTAAAGTTTTGTAAGGGAAAGAAAAAATTTCACCAAAAGACATGAGTTTTCCCAAAATAAATTTGGAATTTATTTTCAAAACTCAAGTTTGACCATAAATTTTGCTCACATTTTGGCAAAATCCCAAACCCCAAAATCACCCCAATTGCTGATTTTGGGCCAAAATCCCAAAACTTGGGAATTATATACATGTTTTTCAAAAATAAAGTTGAGAAATATGTTTTGAAAACGTATGTCCAAACACATTTTAATCTTCAAACCAAACTTTACCCAAATTAGATTTTTCAAAATAAATTCGGGATCTATAGCAAATGCTAACAAAGAGTGGGGTAGTGTTAGGAAAAGGATAAATAAGAAAAAGACCCAACAGTTTTAAAGCGCTATCAAAAATCTGGCAGAAATCGCAGTCTTCGTCATCTTCCATATTGTATTTACTATTTTCATGGTTGTGGAATGTGGATGTTTTGAAAATAAGAAACTCTATTCCTCTATCTTCCTCCAGCCATTATTTCATCTCAAGTAATGCCCCTTTTACTAATGAATTTTTCATTAGTCTGATATGATCGACACCACATAGTCTAAAATTATTGTAGAAAGTATATACAAACTAATTTGATAGTTTATTTGTATTTAAATCTTTTGCTTATAATCTATATATGTGACTTCATATATAATAGGAAATGTTAGAGTCAAACTTAATAACCGTTAAAGCAAGGGTCAACTAACAGCGCGGGCTTTTTATGGATGAACAAAAGGCAAATATATAATGATGCAATTAGTTTTGGACAAATATAGTAACTGATCAAGTAAAGAAGAAGAAGAAGAAGACGATTTGAACAGTTGGAGTAGTAAATGTCCGAAGTAGATAGCTTTAGGAGCACGCATTGTAATTGTTGTCACGTACTAGTACCTCCTCTCCTTTATTTTATTTTATTTTCCTTGTAAAAGGTTTGGATTTCTTCTTAGGGCTTTGCATCACCTCTTTTAACCTTTTATCATTCAAGCTTTTCTTGTTCTCTATATTCTTTTTCTTCATTTCAAATTCTTTATCTACCCTCTAATTATATGCTTTATCTGGTTTTTCCTTATAATCAAGTTAGATTTTGCAATTTGTATTTTACTAATTAATTTTAAAAGTACTTTATCAATATAAGAACAATAATTTATGCTCGATCAAAATTCCAAAAGTACTTATAGGGAAGAGTTATAGTTTTTTAGCTTATGGAAAAAACTTGATCAAACACCTCAACAATCTAAAAGAAGCAGTTTTTCTATAACAACATTAAGCACTTTTAGCTTTCAGAAGCTTCTCCAAATAGGCTACTATAAAACAATTTTAGGCTTTAGGTTAGGATTAATTAACCAAAAAGCTAGGGATACTTCTAATTGCGTTTTGGCATTGAGTGGAAAATGTTATGGTAAATGCAAACCCTAAGTCACTTAATATTATTTGCTGCTGCTAACTCTCTAATAATAGGTACTCGTGACATACAAAGAAAACTGATAATTTGTTCCCACCCTCGGGAGTCGTGATGGCGCCTACTAATACGAGTGAGGCAAGCCAATTAACTGCACAATTTACCTTTTTACCCATTTTATATTCACTAACAATTTCGAAATAATAACATTTAAACAGCGGAATTTAACATAAGCGGAAGAAGGAAACAATAAGTTATCTGAACATGAATATCTAATACAAATGTTTGAGTCTCGACTACCCAGAATTGGTGTACAGTTTCACAGACGGTCTAAGAATACTACAAATAAAGGGTATGAAAGAAATAAATACAACACTGTCTCTAGAAATGCATGAAAGAAACATGAATAGTAGATAGAAGGAGACGCCAAGGCCTGCAGACGCCTGCAGGATACCTCGGATCGCCTGATGATCAAGAATCAGCAATCTCACTGCGGTCCGAAGTCCACAACGCTGGAGTCTGCACAAAAGAGTGCAGAGTGTAGTATCAGCACAACCGACCCCATGTGCTGGTAAGTGCCTAGCCTAACCTCGGCGAAGTAGTGACGAGGCTAGGACCGGACTACCAAATAAACCTGTGCAGTTTAAATATATATAGTGGAAAAGAAATACGGAAAAAACAAGTAAAAATGGGAGGGGGAGACATGCTTCGGAGAAAAACAGGTAAAAACAGAATATCAATAGAATATAAAGGAATCAAAATCCAACCACTAACATGAATAAAGAAAAACAAAGGCAGATTTCACTTTCTTTTCACATCTTGTTGCAGGCGTGCAACCCGATCCCATTTCTCATATCTTGTGGCAGGCGTGCCACCCGCTCCCATTTCATGTATATCATGGTAGGCGTGCCACCCGCTCCCATTTCATGTATCTTGTGGTAGGCGTGCCACCCGCTCCCATTTCATTATATCTTGTGGTAGGCGTACCACCCGCTCCCATTTTATTATATCTTGTGGTAGGTGTACCACCCGCTCCCATTTCATTATATCTTGTGGTAGGCGTACCACCCGCTCCCAGTTACAACCAACAACAATCACAAGGAATCCCGGCAAGGGAACAAGAACAACATAATAACTTCCCGGCAAGGGAACATTAATATTTCAACAACATTCCGGTAAGGGAACAATGATATCTCAACAATATCCCGACAAGGGAACAATAATATCAAACAAACATCCCGGCAAGGGAATAGTGATGATAATAACATGTGAGGCATAATAAACCACAACGGAGTCATAACAAATTATAACACAAGACTCACGGGACACCAACGTATAGATACTCGTCACCATGCCTATACGTCTTACCCCACAATTAACACGTAGCAAATAGACACAACTCCTAATCCCTCAAGCTAAGGTTAGACCAAACACTTACCTCGATGCCACGAACACAATTCACGTTTCAATTAAAGCTTTACCCCTTGATTCCACCACCAATTCGCCCGTATCTAGTCACAAGTTACTTAATTACATCAATAAACGCTAAATGAATCAACCCCATTGCATGAAAATGAGTTTTCCAAAGTTTTACCCAAAAAGTCAAAAATCTCCCCCGGGCCCAAATGGTCAAAGACCGAGGTTCGAACCAAAACCCGATTACCCATTCCACCATGAACCCAAATATATAATTTGTTTTGAAATCGAACCTCAAATCGAGGTACAAATCCTCAATTTTTGAAAAACCTAGGTTCTACCCAAAACACCCAATTTCCCCCATGAAAATCATTGATTTTAGGTTGAAATCATGTTAAAAGATGTTAAGAATTGAAGAAAGTTAGTTAAAAACGACTTACAATTGATTTGGAGAAGAAGAAATTCTTGAAAAATCGCCTAAGTGTGTTTATGTTTGAGAAAATATGGAAAATGGGTTTTAAAATCGTCTAAGCATAAAAGTTGCAGGTCTCTGATATGGGAAATTGCGAACCCTTCATAAATGCTGGACCTTCGCATTTGCGACTTCATAAACGCTGGGCATCGCATTTGCGATTAATGTCCTCGCATTTGCGAGAAGGGGCTGGCCTGGGCTTCCTTCGCAATTGCGAAAAGCCACTCGCATTTGCGAGCCAGGCTTCGCAAATGCGAAGCCTGCAGGCCTGCTATGCTCAGCTGAAATTCTACAATTTTCTAAGTTCAAAATGCACCCCGTGGCCTATCCAAAACTCACCCGAGCTCTCGGGGCTCCAAACAAAATATACACAACAAAAATATCCTACGGACTTATTCGTGCACTCAAATCACCAAAATAACATCATGAACATCGAATTAAACCTCAAGATCAATGAAATTTCTCAAAACTTCTTAAACATCAAATTTACATTTAAGGTCCGAATCACGTCAAATGGATTACGTTTCTTACCAAACTTCACAGAATTGTCTTAAATCACATATAAGACCTGTACTGGGCGCCGGAACCAAAATACGGGCCCGATACCAACATGTTCTAATTGAAATTCATTTCCAAATCCTTTAAACAATTTCAGAAAATAATTTTCTTTAAAAATTCATTTCTCGGGCTTGGGACCTCGTAATTCGATTTCGGGCATACGCTCAAGTCCCATATTTTCCTACGGATCCTCTGGGACCGTCAAATCACGAGTCCGGGTCCGTTTACCCAAAACATTGACCGAAGTCAAATTAATTTATTTTATAGTCAAAATTTATCATTTTTCAAAGAATTTCACATATAGGCTTTCCGGCTACGCGCCCGGACTGCGCACGTAAATCGAGGTGATACTAAAAGTGGTTTTTCAGGCCTCAAAATGTAGAATTCAATTTAAAAAACAAGTGATGACCTTTTGGGTCATCACATCCTCCACCTCTAAAACAGCCGTTCGCCCTCGAACGGATAGAAGAAGGAAGTACCTGAGTTGGGGAAAAGATGGGGATAACGGCTCCGCATATCGGACTCGGACTCCTAGGTCGATGCCTCAGCAGGCTGACCTCTCTATTGAACACGAACAGAAGGAAAACTCTTCGATCTCAACTGACGAACCTGCCGGTCTAGAATTGCTACCGGCTCCTCCTTATAGGACAAGTCCTTGTCCAACTGGACGGTGCTGAAATCTAACACGTGGGATGGATCACCGTGATACTTCCGAAGCATGGACACATGAAACACTGGATGCACGGCTGATAAGCTCGGTGGAAACGCAAGTCTATAAGCCATCTCTCCCACTCGATCAAGAACCTCAAACGGGCCAATGAACCTAGGGCTAAGCTTGCCCTTCTTCCCAAATTTCATCACGCCCTTCATAGGCGACACTCGAAGCAATACCCGCTCACCGACCATGAATGCTAAATCACGAACCTTGCGGTCAGCATAACTCTTTTTCCTGGACTGAGCTGTACGAAGCCTATCCTGAATAATCCTGACCTTGTCCAAGGCATCCTGAACCAGATCCGTACCCAACAACCGAGCCTCTCCCGGCTCAAACCATCCAACCGGAGACCGACACCGCCTACCATATAAAGCCTCATAAGGAGCCATCTGAATACTCGACTAGTAGCTGTTGTTGTAGGCAAACTCTGCTAAAGGCAAAAACTGATCCCACGAGCCTCCAAAGTCAATGAAGCAAGCTCGGAGCATATCCTCCAAAATCTGAATGGTCCACTCGGACTGCCCGTCCGTCTGAGGATGAAATGATGTGCTCAACTCAACCCGTGTGCCCAACTTTCGCTGAACTGCTTTCCAGAAATGTGAGGTAAACTGCGTGCCTTGATCCGAAATGATAGACACGGGCACACCATGAAGACGAACAATATCCCGGATATAGATCTCAGCTAACCTCTCGGAAGAATAGGAGAATGCCACAGGAATGAAATGCGCTGACTTGGTCAACCTATCAACAATGACCCACACTGCATCGAACTTCTTCTAAGTCTATGGAAGTCCAGTAACGAAGTCCATAGTGATCCGCTCCCACTTCCACTTGGGAAGCTCAATCCTCTGAAATGAACCACCGGGCCTTTGATGCTCGTACTTAACCTGTTGAAAGTTCAAACATCGAGCCACATATGCAACGATATCCTTCTTCATTCTTCTCCACCAATAATGCTGCCGCAAATCCTGATACATCTTAGCTGCGCCAGGATGAATAGAGTACCGAGAGCTATACGCCTCCTCTAAAATCAACTCTCGAAAACCATCCACATTAGGCACACAAACTCGACCCTGCAATCTAAAAACTCCATCATCACCTTAGGTAACCTGCTTGGCACCTTCGTGCTGCACCGTGTCTCTAAGGACACACAAATGGGGATCATTATACTGCCGATCTTGGATACGCTCCAATAACGAATAACGAGCGACTGTGCAAGCTAACACACGGCTGGGCTCAGAAACATCCAACCTCACAAACTGATTGGCCAAAGCCTGAACATCCAAAGCAAGCGGCCTCTCACCGACCGGAATATAAGCTAGATTGCCCATACTGGCTGACTTCCTACTCAGGGCATCTGCCACCACATTGGCCTTTCCCGGATGATATAAGATGGTGATATCATAGTCTTTTAACAGCTCCAACCACCTCCTCTGCCTCAAATTTAACTCCTTTTGCTTGAACAAGTACTGCAGACTCTTGTGATCCGTGAACACCTCACATGCCACGCCATACAGATAAGGGCTCCAAATCTTCAACGCGTGGACAATGGCTACTAACTCCAAATCATGAACCGGATAGTTCTTCTCATGAATCTTCAACTGCCGCAAAGCATAGGCAATGACCTTGCCATCCTGCATCAATATCGCGCCAAGTCCAATACGAGATGCATCATAATAAACGGTATATGGCCCTGAACTCGTGGGCAAAACCAACACCGTTGCAGTAGTCAAAGCTGTCTTGAGCTTCTGAAAGCTCGCCTCACACTCATCCGACCATCTGAACTGGGCACCCTTCTGGGTCAACCTGGTCATCGGGGTTGCGATATATGAAAACCCCTCTACGAACCGACGGATACTAGCCTGCCAAACCCAAGAAAATCCGGATCTCTGTAGCTGATGCTGGTCTAGGCCAGTTCTTGACTACCTCAATCTTCTTCGGATCAACCTGAATACCCTCTGCTGACACAACATGACCTAGGAATGCAACCGAACTCAACTAGAACTCACACTTCAAAAACTTAGCATGCAACTGACTATCCCTCAAAGTCTGAAGAACCACTCTAAGAGGCTGCTCGTGCTCCTCCCGGCTGCGGGAATATATCAAAATATCATCAATGAAGACTATCACGAATGAATCCAAGTAAGGTTTGAACACTCGGTTCATCAAGTCCATAAAAGCTGCTGGGGCATTTGTCAACCCGAATGACATCATCAAGAACTCATAATGCGCATACCGAGTGCGGAAAGCTGTCTTAGGGACATCGGATGCCCTAATCCTCAATTGATGGTAGCCAGATCTCAAGTCAATCTTTGAAAATACCTTGGCACCCTGAAGCTGATCGAACAAATCATCAATCCTCGGTAGCGGATACTTATTCTTAATTGTAACCTTGTTCAATTGCCGGTAATCTATACACATTTGCATCGACCCATCCTTCTTCTTCACGAACAACACCGGCGCACCCCAAGGCGACACACTGGGTCTGATGAAACCATTTTCAAGCAAGTCTTGCAACTGCTCCTTTAACTCTTTCAACTCAGGCGGGGTCATACGATAGGGAAGAATAGAAATGGGCTGAGTGCCCGGAGCCAAATCAATGCAAAAGTCAATATCCTTGTCGGGTGGCATACCCGGCAGGTCTGAAGGGAATACCTTAGGAAACTCACGTACAACGAGCACAGACTCAATAGAAGGAACCTCAGCACTAGAATCACGAACATAGGCTAAATAGGCCAAACACCCCTTCTCGACCATACACCGAGCCTTCACATAGGAGATAACACTACAGGTAGAATGACCAGGAGACCCTTTCAACTCTAAACTCGGTAAACTCGGTAAGGCTAAGGTCACAGTCTTGGCATGATAGTCCAACATAGCGTGATAAGGTGATAACCAGTCCATCTCCAATATAACATCGAAATCAACCATGTCTAGAAGAAGCAAATCTACACGAGTCTCAAGACCTCCAATCACAACCATACATGAACGATGGACTCGATCTACCGCAATGGAATTACCCACTGGTGTAGACACATAAACAGGAGCACTCAAGGAATCACTAGGCATGACCAGATACAGTGCAAAATAAGATGACACATACGAGTATGTAGACCCTGGATCAAATAACACTGAAGCATCTCTATCACATAAACAAATAGAATGTTCGTGCAAAGACAGATTACCTATAGGCATGATTTTCTAGCACATGAAAGCTGAACATGTTTGAACATAATAGCACATTCTAGCTAAGTGATAAGCTTATAGGCAGGATTTCTACCCATTTCAGTAATATAGGATAAAGGCCCTTTACCAATTTCACTAATACCCCAAAATTGTTATTACAAATAATTATTACAGATAAAAATTTAATGTAATGAATTACAACATAAGTATAATTATAGGGAGCATACGGCAGGCCTAAATACACCTAGACAGGCCAGGCCTTCAACTCACAATAGCTCCAAAATTCATGTTCATAGATATAAAATAACCAGTTGTTGAGTGATTCACCCATATATCAAGGCAGAGCCCAAGTACCTAGTGTGACAGATTTTTCAAGGGTCTCACATGAACCCATGGCAGTGCACACACTAGGGAGATTGATCAAAAGCAGTTCAGGAAAAGACTAGGGACCAGGTCCTGGTGCGTCAGAGTTCACAAGGGTCTCACATGAACCCCGAGCAGTGCTCACACCAGGGGGGCCAAAGGACAGAGCCTAAATAGCCTTGGCTTTTAGCCAACTAAGAATAAGAATTCAGAAAGACTAGATAGTAAAGGAATAGAATGGAGTCAAGGGATGTCACTGAAGGACAGAATCCAAATTGAACATATACACACAAATAACAGACATGGTTGAACTTAGACAGACTTAGTCAAGTTTTCAGGAAATGAAGTCAACCAAAAGTCACAAAAACAGATTTATAGTGATAAAAAAGGATCCAGATTAGGCTAAGTGCAAAAACCAGTGTCATAAGAAGAAACCAATTAGCAACAGATCATGACATGTTAGGAATTAATTAGGGCAGTTACTAGAGGTGTCAAAGTATGATGAAACAAGATCAAACATGCTACATTATAGCAGATTCAGCAAACAGACTTGTAATTCTATTAATGCATACATTTATACATAGTTAACTAGTCCATAGAGGGAGATATGAGAACATGTTCAAAGAGCAAGATTATGACAGAATTAAACTTAAAGAGGTAGCTATCAGTGACATATGGCTAAGTAGAATCGAACTAACACTCACAGTAGATTTAAGCATGTCTCAGATGTAATAGCATTTAGGATAGCATAGTTTAATTGAAGTAACACGTAAATAAAATGGCAGATAATCAGAATGAAATGGTAAAAGGCATGGTAACTCACAAGTTAAGATGAAGCAAGGAAGAAGGAGTTACAGTATGGTAAATATCACCAAACAAGAGCAAGAATTTGGAAATTTCTGGCCTTGGCTTTCAGCCGGCCAGGAATCAGAATACAGAACAAGATTATTCAAGAGTGGAAGCACACAGCCTTAATTCTGTGTTCTTAAGGATTTTTCGTACTTTTTTTTTTCCAAAGGGGACTGGGGAGGGGTTTAAATAGTGTAGGAATTAAACATATAAACATGGAAATAATTAGTCAAACACTAGAAAGGCAAGCATTAAATCAATAAGGAAGAAAAATTTTAAAACCCTAATTTTTGGGTAAAATACACAAATCGGCAAAAAATAAAGGCAAAAGAATCACATATTGCACAAGATGAACATAGACAGGAATATTATTCAAAACATCACAGAATCAAACCAGATTTGGTTCGATTAAAAAGGATCTGAAACCCTAATTTAGGGTAACTAAAAAAATCGACAGAAATAGACAGATTTACACATAATAAGGTGAATAATGGCGAGATAATACTCAAAATCAAAGCTTGAACCGGTTGTGGTTCGAATCAAAGAAGATCTGTAAACCCTAATCTTAGGGTTAAGTATGAATCAGCAAGATACGAACAAATTAGACTCACACGGTGCAAAATAAGCCTGTGTGGACTCAATATCGTCCAGATTCAAGAGATGAAAGTCAAATAGGACAGAATCAAGGTAAGAGTACTTGTCATGTTTAGGAAAGTACTAGGTAATACCGTAGAGAATCACCAATAATGGAAACATATCGAAATAGTAAGTGAATGGGAAGAAAATCCCATTAGAAACGGGATTAGGAGAGGGATTTGACGTTTGCTAATCATGTATTACTATATATGTGGTCCTTTTTTTTTTATATACATACCTTGTAAAAGATCTGCATTTCTTCTTAGGTCTTTGCATCACCTCTTTTAACTTTTTATCCTTCAGGCTTTTCTTGCTCTCTATATTCTTTTTCTTCATTTCAATTTCTTTATCTACCCTCTTGTATGCTTTATCTAGTTTTTCCTTATAATCAAGTCAGATTTTACCATTTGTGTTTGACCAATTAATTTTAAGAACACTTTATCAATGTTAGAACAACAGTTTATGCTCGATCAAAATTCCAAAAGTACTTATAAGGAAGAGTTGTTTTTTTAGCTTATGGAAAAAACTTGATCAAACACCTCAACAATCCAAAAAGGCAATTTTTCTATAACAAAAATAAGCACTTTTAGCTTCCATAAGCTTGTCCAAATAGGCTGATATAAAACAATTTTAGGCTTTAGGTTAGGATTAATTAACCAAAAAGCTAGGGATACTTCTAATTGAGTTTTGGCATTGAGTGGAAAATGTTATGGTAAATACAAACCCTAAGTCACTTAATATTGTTTGCTGCTGCTAATTATCTAATAATAGGTACCACCTCAGCAGTTATTTTGCATGCATACGAACTATATATATATATATATTGATCAAGATTGATGTGACGGTATCATTTTTTAAGTTATAAGACACGCTAGACAACTAATGGTGGAGTCAACATTGATTTGGCCAAAAACTTTACAAACATATATGTATATCATATTTTTGAGAGTCAATTACTCAAATAATCACTCAACTATCCAAATTAGTCACTTTTTTTCCGTTTGTAACAACAAAGTCACTGAACTATGTCTATTGCACTCAGAAGGTCACTTAACTAGATTTTTTAAATTTTGGATTGCCAAATACCTATTTTACCCTCTAAATTATAAATTTATCTTCTTTTTATTATTTTAAACTTTTTAATACTATGATTTTTTTCTTTTTAATTTATATTATGAACTTACCTATAGAATAAATAAATATTATTTATAAACTAAAAAAATAAAAAGTATTTAAGCAAATAACAAAATAATGACCATAATAAAAAAATTAATTAGAATAACTTATTCGTAATAATAATTTTAGTATTAACAATAAAAACTCAGAAATTTATTTACACAAAATTATTTTTTTACTAACAAATTATTCTAATTAATATTTTTACTATGCTCATTTTTTTTGTTATTCCAGCATTATATATTACTAACAAATTATTCTAATTATTTTTTTTACTATGATCATTATTTTGTTATTCCATCATTATATATTACTAACAAATTATTCTTATTAATTTTTTTACTATGTTCATTGCTTTGTTATTCCAGCATTATATATGCTTAAATACTTTTTATTTTTTTAATCTATAAATAATATTTATTTATTCTATAGGTAAGTCCATAAAATAAATTAAAAGGAGAATCATAATATTTAAAAGTTTAAAAAATAAAAATAATATAAATGTTTATAATATAGAGGGTAAAATAGGTATTTGGTAATTCAAAATTTGAAAAATTTAGTTGAGTGACCTTCTGAGTGCAATATGCATAGTTCAGTGACTTTGTTGTTACAAACGAAAGAAAAGTGACTATAGGAGATAATTTGGGATAGTTGAGTGACCATTTGAGTAATGGACTCTATTTTTGAGGAAAAGGACAATGTGTATTTGTATAATAAACAGACATTGCTTAAAATAATAAATTAAACAAATATTAATATGGGAGAAAAATTAAATCTTTGAAAATCTACAGATCCCGAGCTCGTGTACAAGCTATTCTGTGCACGTAGTGATGGCAAAATCGTTAAAAAAAAAACAGTTATTCATTCATATTATCCGTTAAAAAATGAGTTGGATAATAAAGTACTTTTTAAAGATGGATCAAATATGGATAGGAATTATATTATCCAGTTAGAAAATGGATAACCAATGGATAATCAATGAGTTTAACTTTTATATTTGTGAAGCCTCAAATTGGGGGTTCCTCAAGTTTAAGAGACTAGAAATTCTTCTAAAAGTGACCATATTCAAGAAGCCATGGACTTTGGATATCCATATAATCCACCGGTTAATCTGTTTTATCCGTATTAAATATGGATCGCGTCGGATAATTAATTATCCATTTTTTATATTATCTATTTTTGATATGCCCATATCCGATCAGACCCGCCCCTTTGCCACCAGTATGTGTACGCTATTGTATACAATGAGCAACTAAAATGGAAAAGACCTGAGGCTTCCCTATTCCAATCATTGGTGGAGCTAGAGGACGGAACGGAGTTTTGCCGAAAAATTATCCTATATATATATATGATAAATTTATTTTTACGTATATATATTAAACGGTAAATTCCTCGACTTCACGTATTTATTCTTTTTAATTTTTGAATCCCTAATAAAAATTATGCCTCCATCATTGGTTCCGACTATCCTCCCAGCCTTTAGTGGATGGTTTTGCACCTAAAAAGGAAAGTTAAAACAACTAACAGAAAAATGAAAATGAAAATGCAAAGATGGGGTGGTGGGATCATAACTGTTTGATGTTCTAGATGAGGCTAAATTCAATGAGGAATATGGCTCTAAATTATTAATATTATTGCTTATAATGATAGTTGCATGCACCCAAAATACGAAATATGTATTTGTGGTACGGCCAATCTTTCATACTACATAATATAATACTCTATAAAAGAAAATAATAGAGTTGCTATTTTTTTTTCAATTTCCAAGGAGTTTCTTGATGCATTTTTTTTTTTTGGGGGG
>NW_017670504.1:58398-100867 GCF_001879085.1 Nicotiana attenuata | reverse complement strand
GGGGGGGGGGGGGGGTGACCCTACCAATTTGGGGATCCTTTTGCTAACTAATTTTAGCTGTCTCTCTTTAATTTACAAGATCTCAATATCTTCTTCTTGTTGCTTCATTGCCAACTATTATTTGTCCACCTTCGCCAATCATTCACTAATATTCACATACTTTATGCACCAAGAAATCTTATTTTGTTTTCACTAAATAATAGTTGTATAACTTATTCTAGAGTTCTGACGTTTCTTCTAGGAACAAGATGTTTGCATAGCATAATAAATGAGATAATGGAATTATTTATTGAGTTTTTCAGTACTTTTTTTAGTTAAAAAACTTGCGGTGAATAGAGAAAAGCTCATATAGATGGTAAAATAGTACTTAAAATGGGAGAGATAGACACAATTATTGTTTTCATTCCGAATATACATATCTTCTTGTTTTATGTGCACATATTGAGCCCAAAAATAATACTCCACTACTAATTATTGAGTTGAATAGTTTAGGGTGTCTACTGTCTCTATCAAGCAACGCACTGTTCAAATTGGGTAATAAAAGAAACATCAAAACTCTACCAGTCTCAGTAAGATTCAATTATTTGATATATCTTTTTTTTTTTTTAATAATTTAGATATTATGGAATGAATTCAAGTGATTTGGAGCTTTAAAGTTTGAGTAAAAGTTCAAGGAATTAAGTCGGGATTGTGTTTGGGGTCAACGGATGATAGTTAGAGCGAACGAAGACTCCAGTAGGCATATTGCGCACTGTCTAGTAAAATAGATATAACTTTTTGCTCAGAACTCCATTTGGGCTCCACAATATATGGTTGGAAAGCTAACACAAAGGACTACAACTTTTATGTTTTACGTTTTTCCAAATTCCAAAAGGAACAGGGTGAAAAGTGCGCGCCCAGATGCGCGACCCCGCTAGTCAAACCCGGGAAAAATGTCCTTTTTCACATTGGAGAAGGTATAATTGTTTGGGCCCAACCCTACTTGGTATATATACATGGAAAAACGGTATTTTGAAGAGGAGGACGCCACTTTAGAGAGATCTAACATATTTTGGAGGGGAATTCACGTGGAGGAACACACACTAGTTTTTCTTCTCTTCTCTTCCTTTAGTTTCATAGTTTATTTGTTCTAGAGTTGTTGGGTGCTACATGAACGTGAACGTTGTAGTTTGAAGCTTGAATTGTTCTTATTATTTTATCATATTGGTTTATTTATTCAATCTTGCGCTTAATTATTTGATTGCTTGATCACCAATTAAATACTATCTACGAATCTAGGATTGAACTCGGGAGAGGGAATTCTAAATTGCATATAAGATTGAGTAGAGCAAGATCTTAACTC
This sequence comes from Nicotiana attenuata, assembly GCF_001879085.1. Lineage (NCBI taxonomy): Eukaryota > Viridiplantae > Streptophyta > Magnoliopsida > Solanales > Solanaceae > Nicotiana > Nicotiana attenuata. Next base: position 99,525 of record NW_017670504.1, on the reverse strand, counting down.
TTAGGGGGAGCGGATTTGCGGTTAGGATAGGAATATACCTAATCGCCTTGCTTGGTTATTATACGGGAATTATAAATGCGTTCTTGTTAATCCTAATTCCATAGGAATATAGGCGTTAGGTTAGCTTGAATAGGCGAGTTGTACTTTGGGAGAAGGCTACGAGCAATATTAACCCCGTCAACCAATAAACCAGATAACTTAATTAGACGATTTAGATGGAAAACTCAACGGGATTGTGAGCTAATAGCTCTAGAATATTCACACATATTGAATTCGTCTCTATAATTCACCAACTTGTTTTATTTAATCTATTAATTAGTTACTGTAGAGTAATTTTAGTTAAATATTCATACGTTAGGATTCGCTTGAATAGATTAATTGTTTGGGTTTAATTTAGTTGATAGTTAATCACAAGTCCCTATGGGTACGATATCTGGACTTATAATCCTATATTTCTTGTCGACCACGTATACTTGCGTGCGCGTTTGGGAGCAACTAGTTTTTGGCGCCGTTGCCGGGGACTGAGAAATTAACTATTCTACTAGATTAGATTTTTAATTTTTGCCTATTTAAGTTTTTTTTTTTTTTATTTTTATCTTAGTTTAATATTTTACTATCTTTGTTGATATGGCATCTTGGAATGATAATTGGTCGAATATTGGTTATTCTTATTTTGGTGATCCATGTCCATATTGTGGAGGACCACACTTTGGGCAAAATTGTGCATCTCAATCTGATGTGTGAAATTTTTGTAACGTGTGTGGTTGTCAAGGTGGCCATTGGGATGGTTGTCCTAATTCTTATTATCCTTCTCAGAGTTCTTATTATAATGTTTCTAATAATGTTTATGAGTTTGATAGGAGCAATGAAGTGGAGGATATAGAAAGCATGGCTCGTATTATGGACATGATAAGGCAAATAGCCGAGCAACAGAACATGATGAGGCAAATAGTCGAGCAACAAAGTCTTGATGCCTTAACGATCAAAAGACTCCAGACTAGAATGGACAAATTAATGGCCAATTTCCAAGAAGAACCTCAATTCAATGAAGAGAGCGAGTTCCCACAAGAAGATTATTTTGAAGAAGCAGATATAGTGAGCCAATCTTGGCTTGAGGAGCAAGCTTAACTGATAAAATTTCATGACTTTCTACGTGATGGTCTTTCAAATATGACAGAACAACTAATAGAAGCAAGAACTGAGCTCAGGCAAGAGATAGACCAATTTGGCTTAGATATCCATGACCTGCACGATCAATTGAATAAAAAGGTTGAGGCGTCTGATGCCGTACAACCAATTGTCATAGATACTGGCCAACTTATGGAGCGGAAAGAGGAATTCCAACAATTCGACCAATATATTATTAATGATGCCAAGGTTGACGAAGAGCTCAAAATTGAGGATCTCAAAAATAATACAATTTTGGAGTTAGAGCGTATTGGACCTCATTCTAAATATTTTTCAACATTGTGTTTGGTTGGTGACATGGGAATTGATCCATTCGAGCATATAGAGGAGTCAATGGATGAGGAACAAAGTGTTTATATTCTGAAATTTGCGATGCCAAGGAGACAAAACGACATTCCTCACTTAAGGGCCAAGAAGTGCAAGATGCGATATCTATTGCTTGGTTCCTTTATTTTCACACCACCGCCTCATGAACGTGACAGAAAAATTGATGCAAAATTGGGGGCGCAATTTATATCCTCAAAGTGGAAGAAAAAGTGGTGAAAGTGATGGCGTCGTGCCGCGACGTTAAATCAAGCACTTGTTGGGAGGCAACCCAATTCCATTTTTTTTGTTTACTTTTTTTATATTTTATTGTGTTACATTTTTTTTATTGTATTATTATTTTTTTTGTAGTATTATTTTTGTATTTTGTAGGAGTAAGAGCATGGAGTCAAAGCCAATAGGCGAGTGCAAAAGCGAGCATGTGTTTGAAACTGAGTGTGAGGTACCCGCACAAGGGATCATACGTGGGAGAAGTCTGAGTATCCCGTGAGCTGCTAATTCTTCGGCCTTTGGCCTACCAGGGAGTCTCTTTTACCCTCTTATTATTTATAGTGTGCATTGAGGACATTGCACAATTTTAAGTGTGGGGTTAGGATATTGTCTGAGTGACTTTCTATGCTATTTTAGTTGTGTTAGTTTAATTGAATTATTTTTTTGGTAGAAAAACGAAAAAAAAATAGACTTTTCCCGACGATGGATCTCCTAGATAATTTTCTTGAGGGATGTAAGTCTTAAAGAGAAAGGACAACAAGATTTTCTTTGTAGATAGTGTAGCAATTCCCCCTTGGTTTTTCTTTGTGCCGTGGTTCTTTTCCAAGGGTTTTGTTTGAACCGAGTGTAGGTAGTTTTTTTTTAGGAGAGAAACCATGGTGCTATGTTTTGAATTGAAGCAATATCTTGACTTTGTCATGCCTCGAGAATAGTGAGTACTTTGGTTGTAACGCTTAGGCTCAGTTTTTGACTCTTGTATAAGTACCTTAAATTGTATGATCTTAACTTTGCTTAACTTCTTTGACTAGAGTGTCTTGATGAGTCCAATCCTGAGTGAGTTATGTGCCATGTGTGTGTAAGGTTTTGGGTTATTCTGTGCATTGCATTTGATGTCTAGAACTTTCCCTGTGTGTTTGCAAAGAGAAATAGTAGTTTTGTTCAGTCTTGGAAGTGATATAGGCGTTTCTTTGTTGAGCCATATAAATATTTTAACCGCCTAATTGTTATGTATCATAGTTAACCCCTTTGAGCCTGTAATCCTGTTTCTTTGGCAACCACATTACAAGCCTTACTCATTTGTTTGAATTAACCATTTATCTGAACCTTTTCACCTCTCATGAGCATTTGAATTGTTATGAACTTTGTAAAAGTTAAAGTGTGGGGTGGTTGGTTTGGCTTTTGAGTGGAACTAATGAAATAAGGAGAAAGGTGCAGTGTTTTGAAAAAAAAGTAAGAGCCACTTGAATTGAACAAGAAAAAAAGAAAAAGAAAAAGATAGTTGTATTGCTGTGAAAAATATTCTGTGATAGTGGTGACGCTTGATATAATTGTGCTTAAAGAAGTGGGGAGTTAATATCTATTGATGTGAAGGTGGAGTTATGGTTTGACATAAGTATGGAGTTTTGAATGTTAAAGTATATGTATTAAAGTGCTTAGGGAGGTGTAGTCACTCTTATATCTAAATGTATCCTACCCGTCCCTCAACTTACATTACAACCAAATAAAGTCCTACTTGATCCTAGACTGAATGAGCTCGATTAGTAGAGTAGTACACTACGGGCAAGCCTATGGTGCATCTTTTGTGGCATATGAATGTTATTTCTGAGAGTGAGTGAATTCTTTCCATCTTGAGTTCCTAAGTGTTCTTAAATTTTATTGTGTGGGACTACTCTCATTGGTTGTGTGAGGGCACTTGATTCAGGAAGGAAAGGTAATGTCATTGACCTCTATGTTAGAGTAAGTGGGTGAGTTGCGAATAATGCGTGGTACTTGTGAGTCAAATCTTGAGGTGAAAATGTTACACTCTTGTGCTTAGTCTATTTTAAATATTCTTGGTGTGATAAGTTAGGAGAATTGTTTAAAAATGTCGTGTCTTTATAAAGTGGAGTTTGATGTAGTTTGATTGCTCGAGGACGAGCAATGGTTTAAGTGTGGGGTGTTGATGATAGGCTATAATTACGTATTTTAGTCGATTATTACACTCTAATTTGCTGCACTTTAATTGAGTTTGAGCTTTAATCGCTAGTGTTTTGCACTAATGGTGTGTTTTATGCCTTGTAGGAGTGATTCCGAGTTATATAGATGTTATGCAATGAATTCAAGTGATTTGGAGCTTTAAAGTTTGAGTAAAAGTTCAAGGAATTAAGCCGGGATTGTGTTTGGGGGTCAACGGATGATAGTTAGAGCGAACGAAGACTCCAGTAGGCATATTGCGCACTTTCTAGTAAAATAGATATAACTTTTTGCTCAAAACTCCATTTGGGCTCCACAATATATGGTTGGAAAGCTAACGCAAAGGGCTACAACTTTCATGTTTTATGTTTTTCTAAATTCCAAAAGAAACAGGGTGAAAAGTGCGCGCCCAGATGCGCGATCGCGCTAGTTTTAGCGCGCCCAGGACAGAAAGTTGTCCAACTAGCGCGGCCATTAGCGCGCCCAGTTGCGCGACCGCGCTAGTCAAACCCAGGAAAAATGTTATTTTTCACATTTGAGAAGGTATAATTGTTTGGGCCCAACACTACTTGGTATATATACATGGAAAAATGGTATTTTGAAGAGGAGGACGCCACTTTAGAGAGATCTAACATATTTTGGAGGGGAATTCACGTGGAGGAACACACACCACGCTTGGAGGAGGCTTCTAACTAGTTTTTCTTCTCTTCTCTTCCTTTAGTTTCATAGTTTATTTGTTCTAGAGTTGTTGGGTACTACATGAACGTTGTAGTTTGAAGCTTGAATTGTTCTTATTATTTTATCATATTGGTTTATTTATTCAATCTTGCGTTTAATTATTTGATTGCTTGATCACCAATTAAATACTATCTACGAATCTAGGATTGAACTCGAAAGAGGGAATTCTAAATTGCATATAAGATTGAGTAGAGCAAGATCTTAACTCTTAGGGGGAGCGGATTTGCGGTTAGGATAGGAATATACCTAATCGCCTTGCTTGGTTACTATACGGAAATTATAAATGCGTTCTTGTTAATCCTAATTCCATAAGAATATAGGCGTTAGGTTAGCTTGAATAGGCGAGTTGTACTTCGGGAGAAGGCTACGAGCAATATTAACCTCGTCAACCAATAAACCAGATAACTTAATTAGACGATTTAGGTGGAAAACTCAACGGGATTGTGAGCTAACCCATAGCTCTAGAATATTCACACATATTGAATTCGTCTCTATAATTCACCAACTTGTTTTCTTTAATCTATTAATTAGTTACTGTAGAGTAATTTTAGTTAAATATTCATACGTTAGGATTCGCTTGAATAGATGAATTGTTTGGGTTTAATTTAGTTGATAGTTAATCACAAGTCCCTGTGGGTACGATATCTGGACTTACAATCCTATATTACTTGTCGACCACGTATACTTGCGTGTGCGTTTGGGAGCAACACCTACTAATGAAAGCTAGGCAAGCCAATTATTTCAATTATTTAACCCCTTTTATCTTTAATCCCTTAACAATGGTGAATTAACATTATATGAACATCAGAAATAACAAAGCGGAAGACTGAAATATAACAATTTAATAATAATACCGATACCAATCCATAAACATAAGCTACCCAGAACTGGTGTCACAATCTCACAGACTGTCTAAGAATACTACAAATAAGGTCTGAATAAAATTACACGAATCTGTCTTTGGATAAGTAAAAACAGAAGGAAAATGATAGAAGGAGACGCCAAGGCCTGCGGACGCCTGCAGGACTACCTCGGGTCGCCTGATGGTCTGGAAGCAGCAACCTCACTGTGGTCCAAAAGCTGCAGCACCGGGATCTGCCAGAGTGCAGAGTGTAGTATCAGCACAACCGACCCCATGTGCTGGTAAGTGCCTAGTCTAACCTCGGCGAAGTAGTGACGAGGCTAGGACCAGACTACCAAATAAACCTGTGCAGTTAAATCATATACATCGAAAAGTAAATGCAGAAATTTACAGGTAAAGATAGAAGGGGGAAAACATGCTGCGGGAAAATCAAGTAACAATAGGGAATCAATAAATAAACGTAAATAACACCATAACTTAATTATCAGCAAGAATCAGGAAATTAAAGACAAGTGCACGGCATCACATTTCGTGCTTTTACTCTCGTCCTCACCATAAGAATCAATATAATCGGCACGGCTTCAACCTTCGTGCTTTTACCTCACATAATCATGGCACGGAATCATCCTTCGTGCATTATCACTCATATCATGGCACGACATTGTACATCGTGCGACACGACATTACCCTTCGTGCTTTAACCTCACAATATCGGCACGGCATCACCCTTCGTGCATTAACACTCTCTCACAAATATCATGCACAGCATCACCCTTCGTGCTTTTACACTCTTCCTTACCCAAGCAAAAATCACAAAGCAATGCGGGCAAGGGAATCAATAAAATCACAATAGAATCCCGGCAAGGGAACAATAACATAACAACAATATCTTGACAAGGGAAATAATATCACGAGTAATAACATCCCGGCAAGGGAGATAATATCAAAATCAATAACATCCCGTCAAGGGAGATAATATCAAAAGCAATAACATCCCGGCAAGGGAGACAATATCATAAACCTCTTCTCTTTTCCACAATTACTTCACAACTCAATTCACAACTTGAGCTAACGCTCTACAATGTTCAAATTACCAATAATACTTCCACAACTCAATTCACAACTTGAGCCAACGCTCTACAATGTTCAATTACCAATAATACTTCCACAAGCCTTGTTCAACAATAGAAATCATCAGATAAAGCATGAAAAATACAAAACGGAATCACATTTATCATAGTATAAGACTCACGGGCATGCTTGACATCGACGTACAGATACTCGTCACCATGCCTATACGTCGTAATCAACAATTAACACATAGCAAATAAGACACAAGTCCTAATCCCTCAAGCTAAGGTTAGACCGAACACTTACCTCGATGCCACGAACACAATTCAAGCCTCAACTACCGCTTTACCTCTTGTTTCCACCACCAATTTGCTTGTATCTAGCCACAATTTACCTAACGATATCAATAAATGCTAAATGAATCAATTCTAATGCATGAAAATAGGTTTTCTAAAGATTTTCCCAAAAAGTCAAAAATCAACCCCGGGCCCACATGGTCAAAACCCGAGGTTCGAACCAAAACTCGATTATCCATTCACCCACAAACTCAAATACATAATTTGTTTTGAAATTGGACCTCAAATCGAGGTCCAAATCCCCAGATTTTGAAAATTCTAGGTTCTACCCAAAACACCCAATTTCCCCCATGAAAACCCTTGATTTTGGATTGAAATCACGTGAAAAGATGTTATAGATTAAAGAAAATGAGTTAGAAATGACTTACAACTGATTTGGAGAAGAACTTTTCTTTAGAAAATCGCCCAAGAGTGTTTAGGTTTTGAGAAGGTTTGAAAAATGAAGAAAAATGCGTCTAAGTCCAAATTAACTGGTCTCAGATGTCGCAATTGCGATCAGGGGTTCGCAATTGCGAACCCTTAAGAAACCTGTAACCTTCGCATTTGCGATCAGGGGTTCGCAATTGCGAACCCTGAGGATTTCTACTTCCTTCGCAATTGCGAAAGGATTGTCGCATTTGCGACAGATGAGGATTTCTGAGGCCTTCGCATTTGCGAAGAAATGCTCGCAATTGCGAGCAAGGCTGGCCAGGGCTTACTTCGCAATTGCGAAGAGACCCTCGCAATTCCCAAGCTCAGAGACTTCGCATTTGCGATCCCTGATCTCGCAAGGCCAGCACCAGATCTGCAACCTGCAACAATTTTTTCTAAGTCCAAATTCACTCCGTGGCCTATCCAAAACTCACCCAAGCCCTCGGGGCTCCAAACTAAACATGCACGCAAGTCCAAAAAAATCATACGGACTTGCTCGTGCGATCAAATCATCAAAATAACATCAACATCTATGAATTAAACCTCAAATTCATGAAATCACTTAAGAACATCAAATTTACTATTTTCTCAAATATAGGTCCGTTTTATACCAAACAAATTCCGATCTTTACCAAATTTTACAGATTCAACTTAATCATTATTTCAAACTTGTACCGGGCTCCGAAACCAAGATTGGTATCGATACTATCAAGAAAATGCATCAATTCACTTCTAAAAACCTTTATATTTTCCAGAAAATAATTTTCTTTAAAAATTTATTTCTCGGGCTAGGGACCTCGGAATTTGATTCCGGTCATACGCCCAAGTTCCATATTTTACTACGGACCCTACGAGACCGTCGGATCACGGGTACGGGTCTGTTTACCAATAATGTTGACAAAAGTCAACTTTATTAAATTTTAAAAGCCAATTTCCATATTTTACTTGGTTTTCACATAAAAACTTTCCTGAAACGCTCCCGGATTGCGCACGCAAATATAGGTGAGACAAAAAGAGATTTTTAAGGCCTCGGAACACAGAATTTACTTTCAAAACGAGTGATGAGTTTTTCTGTATTGTATACTTACTAGCTATATAACGCTTATTATCATTTAATCATATTCTTTACTATCTAATACGAACTACCTTTTATTTCAGCAGGAATAATTCAACGTAACTCCTTCTTGACCCATCAAAAATGATATTTTTTTAGATAAAATAAATTTCAAAGAACATGGTTTAGGTACAAATTTGGAAATAACGTAGTTATAAAATTACACAATCAAATATAAAAAAAATCTCCCAGCATCATATTCACCCTAAATCATGAATCTGAACTGTCACAGGTTTGCTATATATGTTTTCATGATTCTCCATTCTTTAAGAAATGATTTATTTATATCACTCCATGTGCATTTCGATCCATCAAATTAAATTATGCTTCTGAACTATGCATTTCCAAGAAACCTTGCAATACCATGTGACTACTTGCCTGCAGAATTTTTTTATTTTATTGAAATTGTCTAATATGTAATTATGTATTTATCATTATCATAATTTAATGTAATTTTCTAAATTCAATTAGAAATTATCCATTTTTAATTGTAAGGAGAAACAATTAAAAATATTTGATACTAACACTTTTTTCTAAGTGGAAGATAAGTTTTCTTGAGGAAGAATCTTACAGATGTTAGGAAAAAGAATCTTCAAAATATTACATTTCAACTCTTAAAGTTCCAATGATTAAACAAATTAAGATATGAAATTAAGCTAGTTTCTGGGGTTTGTTATAACAGTTTTATGAGACCCTAAATTGATACTTTGTACTCGCTAATGAAAAACAAAATAGACATAACTGTGCACCACCATTGAATTATATTTTAAAAAATTACCAGTACTTATTAAATAATAAGCCATTATGAGCAAAACTGTAGATCATTAAGTAATAGTTGCATAAATTATCCCTATCATTTTGTTTCGTTGTTATGTAACAAAGTGAATAAGTCTGTCTCTAAATTCACATCACAAGATTTTCAAAATTGAGACTTGTTCTAGCTGCTGTTAAAGCTGCATCTACATAATCAGCTCTGCATTATTCGGGCTGCTTCGCCTATCAGTACGCCGCTTGTATTATTTTCCTACAACCTTATTTAGAGCAGTTATTTTGTAGAGTCGTGATAACTTATAATATTACTATATTATTTTCCCAGAACCTTGTTTAATACGTTCTTGATTTAAAAAGTATTCATGTCATCAAGAATATCTTTAAAATGCTAGGAAAAACTTCAAAATATTACAATAGTGACTGGAAATAATACACATCAATTCTTACAAGCTCAAATCGTCAAAGAAACATACGTAAATGTATTTTTACGGGGAATGTAAGAACAGATTTATAATAGCCTATTTATTTAATTAAAAAAAACAATATAGTATGAGAATAATAAAACCAGAAAACATTGATTGAAGTAACTCCATGACATTAATTGTATTATTCTTAATTTTTAAGTTAGAGGTACATTGGTACATGCTTTGGATTCTCTAGAAATGTGCACCGCCAATGTATTATATTAAGAAATATCCCTGCTATTATTAAACTAAGCCATTATGAGACACAAGTAGTGATTTAAGCTTTTGGTTGTGTAAATTATTCCAATCATTTTGCTTCATTGTAATGTAACACAGTGAATAAGTCTGTCCCCATATGACATTACAAGATTAATTCTTACAATTGACACTTTTTATTTATATCTACTGTTAACACTTTCCATTATTAGTACTAGGTTTGCTACATCTCGCACTACAGCAGTGATTAGGCATTTAAGCTATGCCTTTCATTGTTGTATTTATAAGATTAAAAGAGAGACCCAATCCATGTAGGGAGTATAATATTTAACTAGAAACCTATTAACATGTAAACACTATCACTTCTGATGTAAAACATTATCAATTTTAACATTAATTTAGAATACTATTACAATGAGTTTTATATTTGACATAAACTGCTACTTGTATGACCCAAAAATATATCTTGGTTTTATACAATTAGATTTATTGAAAAACAGGGTTAATCATAGCCAATAGTAATATTCAATGACAGATCTACCACTTTAAGGCGAGTATTTAATATATAATATTAAAGAAGACAATCTTGAGGTAATAATGGAAAAATAAAGACTTAGAAATATAAAGGAGAGCTATAAATAATAATAAATGACTTCTAAATAATAAATGAGATGGGATTCTCGGATGTGTTTTCTGACAATGATGGCTGATGATAAGCAATCGTGTATTCCAATCCTTCTTGGATCGGGGAAGAGGAATAAAAGGAGGAAAGTGTAAACTCAAGTTTTGTTTCTATTCAATAAAGTAAGAATCTTGTATAGAGAATGTTGATGACTTTCTTTACAAAATCTCTTACTATTTATAAGGGCACACATACGGGAATATCCATGAGGATATTCTCTAGGGAATCTAAATCCTAAGATTGGTCATCACTTTGTACTGAAGATAGGTACGCATCCTCGTCCTCGTCTTCTGCCAAGCCATTTCGACCTCGGCATCGCTTTATCTCTCACATCTGACCTTGACCTTTTGCAGTCATGTCAATACATCACAACCATCGAAGTCTTTATTACCGTTGACTAGGTCAAATACATAAAGTGAAGTTTTGTCCCATACAATTAGTCCCTCCGCTTGTCTAGATCGTCCCCAGGGACAAGCTTGATAAGTGGATAATAATGGACATGGTCGTCGTCAAAGGCGGATGATGTGGCATTATAAGAGCCGCATATTTCGAACTCATGCCGTCTTCATTGTTCCGGGTGACCTTTGGGGAGAACCTGACGTGAATGAGATGTGATGTCAGGCGTCATGATGACGTCTGTTCCCGATGCGCCGCATCAGAACACGCTTAGCTTGTGGATTGGCTCTACCGTTTCGAGTGCGGATCAATCATGGCGAGTCGCTTCGAACCCCAAGGTCTTTCCTTTAAAAGGGGGAAAATCACCGTTATTTGAATCCCTTATTCATTCTTGCTTCCAGAATCTTCATCTTCTACAAATCTTCTTACCTTGCTAATCACTCTCTAATGTTTTCTTCCGTTCTCTCAACCTTCTTCCTCACTAAATGCCATACCTTTACAGGCATGTCTAGCTCTCCTTGTGGCATTTGTGATGGAGATAATCTTAATATGAGTGAGGAGGGACTGGCCACTTCATTAGCTGTTGCGGCCCCTATCTACGGGGGAGACGCCACCACCACTACCACCGTTAAAGTAGAGTCCCTTCCCTAAGTGGAGGAAATTATTCCTCATAATCCTAATGCAAAACCGGACTTGCAACGACAGCCGGAGGTGGTGGCTGAGGTTTTCCGATCTTCTTTAAAGGCCTAGTGTTTGGTGTAGTTTAAGGCTGGCATTCCTAACCAAGTGGAGCTCGTACCCACAGGCGATGACAAAGTGTATACTCACCATCCAAGGTGCTGCGCCCTTTATGCCTACCTCTTGACCATCAACTATTCTTTTCCTCTTCCCCATTTGGTGGAGGAATTCTGCCGCCATTACCGCGTATGTCCGTCTCAACTCGCTCCCTTGGTTTACAAGATAATCAAGATGTTGTCTAAGTTTGCCGAGCTGGATGACGTCGAGATTACTCTGCTGCATTTAGTGCATTTGTACATGCCCAACTTTTATCGGGGCACGATGTTGAATGTTCGCCACCGTGGAAGCGAATCCCTGCTCGTTAAGACGAACGACAATGGTAGTCGACAACTTTGGCTCGACTTCTTTTTTGTTAAGACCGAGTCCGTTGTGGCCGATGTCACAGACTTCCCTAAGGCTTGGAACCGTGCTCATAAGTACTTTTACTTAGCTACGCTTTTTATGTGATCGTGCATTTTGACTTTGTGAATAAACTCTTCTCTGTCTTGCAACTACTGCTCGGAGCCTCTAGTTGGTGATGCACCTCGCCGATTGGGTCAGGAAGGCTCTCTCTTGTACTGTGGGGGTTCTGAGATTGGTCCAGTTTCAAACATAAGTTCAAACCTGCTCCCCCCCAAAAGGTAACGTTGGTACGTTTTTTTCGGATGGTGTTGTATTCAGCTTTTTTGGCCTTATTGTATTTATCTTTGTATTTCTTTCTAGGCCCGCCAAAGAGGTTCTTAAGAGGAACCTGGCGTCGAAACCTTCTTTCAGGAGAAGGAGGGGCATTTCCTCCTCTACTCCTGCCTCTGGTTCAACCACTGTGTCCGTTCTCCCTTCTGCTCCTTCCCAGATTGAGGACGATAAGGTTTTCCCGCGCAGCACGAATTTGAGGCCCTGGAATGGGAGGGCCATAGAAGGGGGATTTGGTGTACCAGCGGTGGTTGACTTATCTGTTGTCTTCCCTGAGGTCATGGTGCAAGGTGATGTGACAACCTTGGCCAAGGGAGATGTAGGGCGGCCCCAGGGATGCCTCGGTTGGAGGAAGCCGACATTGCGACTTCTTTGCGGTCTTAAGGGAACGAGGGAACCAATGAATGGTTCTAACAAAGACCCATACTTCCTAAGCGCGAGGAGACTCTGTTCGCCAAACTAGCTCAGGAAGATTCCCTGGTTGATAAGGGGAAAGGCAAGATGCCCACCGAGTAGTGGGATGAGCAGGCAGAATCCATTGGAGATGAGTCTGACTCCAATTTCGATCCTGAAGAACATGAGATGATTGACAGCGGGACGACTCAGATCGAAGTGAGGGTAGAAAGAGGGTCAGCAACGATCACGATCCTGGTAAATCATGACTTACTTAAAAGCATCGAGGATGTGATCCAGGCCTTCAGCCCCTTCTGTTCTGATGTCGAGCATCAGACTCTCTAGGAGTTGAGTGACAACACTCTATCCAAGAGTATCGTCGGCCTTTATCTCAAGGTAAGTCATTTCCTTTTCTTCTTGGCTTTGGTTTGCTTTTGAATTTTACCTTATTTCCCTTTTTTATTTTTCACTTGTATGTCGTTATCTTGGAGACCGAGAGTGTTTGGAGATTAGAGGCGGAAGCAGGTTTACTATAAGGTGTGGACTAAGTTTGAGGAGTACCGAGGGAGGTACAGGGAGGCTGAAAAGAGGCTCTATGAGAGGAGGAGGGGGGGGGGGGGGGGTAACGTGGCTTCCCTGATGGAGGAGCTGAAAAAGAAGAATGAAAATCTTCTCGCATTCGTGGAGCGGCTCAACGCTCTAGAAGGGGCATTGCAGAGGAAGGAAGAGGAGCTGGAGCTGAGGTGTTGAGGATGAATGCCGCTACATCCAGAGTTGGGTTGACTAGTTGCAAGATCAATTGGATGAGCGCCAGTTTGAAGTGGACGGGCTCAGGGAGGAAGCAACTAGCCAATAGATGCTGATCGAGGAGGCAGAGTCTTCTTGGAGACAAGCCCAGAGGAGGGTCTCCCTTTCTGAGTTGGGAAATAAGAATATTTGTGCTCATGGGGACAATGTCCAGTCGACAGCTAAAGAGAAAGAGGCTCGACTTGAGCAGAGGATCAGCAAGTTGGAGAAAAAGAATGCCGAGCTGCATGAGAGGGTTTTTACTGCAGAGAGAGAGAGAGAGAATGCTAGATTTCTCGGACGATCCTCCACTTCTCATGCCTATGATTTCTCGACCATTCCATGAGAACAGTTCGAGGGGTGGATTCTTGCGAAGGCTCGAGCAGAGGTTGTCCGAGAGTTGGTCCAGACGAGCTTTGTCTATGAGACTACCTTAGAGAAGGCTTAAGTTAAAGCTCGTGAAGCCTGGTTGGCCTACGATTACGACCCTGACACGCCTCAGCTTGATGCAGAGGATGATGATGAAGTAGGCCTTCCTGAGCTTGAAGACAGCGCCTGGTGAAACTCTTCTTATAGCCGAGGCGATGATGAAGAGGGTAGTGGAGACCAAGGCGATGGCAGTCATTAGGTGTTCCGCCCTTGTTTTAGCCTTTTGTTCTCTTCCTTTTTGTTGGCGTCTTTGTGCACCTTTGTAAAGAATTTTATCTAAATATTAAAGTTAACTTTTTCTTCATGCATACCTTTTTTATCCTTGAATATTTTGTTTCTTGTGGTTTTGTGCTTTATTTTTGTACTCCTTCCTTTTATTATTTCATGTTGGGTCGCGATGGCCGTGGGGCTGGGGGAATATACTCAAGCGGGTTGACTGAGTTCTTTTTGTGTAGGTGTAAAAGTGTCCATGGGCCGAGGAGTTTGGTTCGAGCTGGTTGAACGTATGTTCTCTTTGTTGATATATGGCCAGGTGTCGAGGGGTTTTGCTCGAGCTGGTCGAACGTACCTCTTAGTTTAGAGACTTAAGAGGAAAATTCTAACAAAGAGTCTCATTCATTATAATTATATTGTGTCGATTACATCATTTCGCCCTGAGGCAATTTTGGAGAAAATTACAAGTTTTGGGTGCTTACTGGCATTCCAGTCCCAGTATATCTAGTCCCTTCATTGTTCGATTTAAAGATTCTTGAGGAGTCGAGCAATGAAATGTTATCGTTCCCTCGTACTTCACCTTAAAATGTCCCGTCCGTTGCCTTGTTTAAAACCTCCTTGAGAAAATCATATGGGACAAAACTCAAGTAAGGGAAAAAGAGTACAACTTACGGGGCATTCCTTATTTTTTAAAAGTTGGAGTACTTGAGGTGGTTGATATTCCAATTCTTCAGTGATATCTTTCCTTCCAATGTCTGCAGTTGGAAAGACCCCTTCATTGCCTTGCCTACGATTTTGTGCTGTCCATCCCAATTGGCTTCTAATTTCCCTTCTCGGGGGTCTCTTCCTTCTTGGGTCTTGGCCTTGAGCACGTACTCCCCGACCTTGAGTAACTGTACCTTGGCTTTTCTGTTGTAGCATCGTTCTGCTTGTTGTTTTTGTGCGACCATACTTACATACGCCATGTCTCTCCGTTCTTCGACTTCGTCGAAATCCTGTCTTCTGTTCTCGTCATTGTTATGTCAGCTATTATTGGTGTACCTTAGGATGGGTTCTCCCACTTCGAGCGGTATGACTGCACTGCTTCAGACCCATAGACTAAGGAGTAAGATGTTTCTCCCGTGCTTATTTTTGGGGTTGTCCTATCTGCCCACAATAATCCTGGGAGTGTCTCGTGCCACAGTCCCTTGGAATCTTTGAGTCTCTTCTTCATGATGTTCAAAATTGACTTGTTGGAGGATTCTGCTTGCCCGTTTCCGGCTTGATGTTATGGGGTTTAGAGTATTCTTTTGATATGTCACTTCTCGAAAACTTGGTGATTTTTCTTCCTATGAACTAAGGTCCGTTGTCGTAGCTTATTTCTTTGGGTAGGAAAAATTCGGCAGATAATGTTCTTCCATGTGAAGCTGATTATTTCTTGCTCACGGATTTGGGAAAAATGCGCCTGCTTCCACCCATTCAAAGAAGTAGTCAGTCAAAACTAAAAGAAATTTAACGTTACCTTGTACTAGCGGGAGTGGTCCACTGATGTCCATCCTTCATTTAATGAACGACCATGGCGAGGTGACGGAAGGGAGGTGCTTGACCGCTTGGTGGATTATTGGGGCGTACTTCTAGCACTGTTCACACTTCTTTACGAAATCCGAAGCGCCCTTCTTCATGGCAGGACAATAGTATCCTGCCAGTATGAGGCATCTGACAAGTGCTCGGTCACCAGAGTGATTGCCACAGTGGCCTTCATTGATTTCCTCGAGGAAGCGTTGAGTCTGGTTTTGGCCGATGCATTTTTCCAAGGGGCCGCTATACGTCCTTTTATACAATTCGTTGTTGAGGAGGTTGTACCTTGCCTTTTGTTATCTTAACTTCCTGGCTTCTTTTTTATCGTTTGGGAGAACACTGTCCTGCAAGTAATTTATAATGCAGTTGCACCAGTCCCATATTAAGTTTATAGATTTTACCTCAACATAGTCTAAGGCTGAGCAGAGGAGATGCACCATGTTTTTGTCCCCAGGAGTTATGCTTTTTGTTGCGACAACCAATTTTGCGAGGTTGTCCGCCTCGACGTTTTGAGTTCATAGAATTTGGTCAATATGACATTCATCAAATTTGAGTAATAGTTTGCAGATCTCGATCTAGTATTTCTGTAACCTCTGCTCTTTGATCTAGAAAGTCCCGATAGCTTTGTTGACTATGAGATGGGATTCGCAGCATAGTCTTAGGTGCCTCGCCCCATATTCGAGTGCTAGCCTCAGTCTTGTAATTACTTCCTCGTACTCGGCCTCATTGTTAGTCATATCTGGGCACGTTATAGATTGGCGGATTATTTCGCCAGTGGGGACTTCGAGCACGAGTCCCAACCCGGACCTGCATGCATTGGACGCACCATCAGTGTTCAAGACCCAAAGGTCTTACGTGAGGCCATGAGCTTGCGTGGCTTCCTTTTCGGCCTCAAGAATTACTTTGGCACTAAAGTCTGGGACGAAGTCGGTGAGCACTTGTGATTTTATAGCTGTGCGAGGTTGGTAAGTGATGTCCTGCTCACTTAACTCTATTTCCCATTTGGCCATCCTCCTCGACAGTTTGGGTTTGTGCAGTATGTTCTTTAAAGGAAACGTCGTGATGATCGAGATTGGATGGCATTGGAAGTATGTCCCGAGCTTTCTTGAAGCTATGACAAGGGCCAGGGCAATTTCTCGAGGTGAGGATACCTTGTCTCGACTTCGATAAGCGTCTTACCGATATAGTAAATTGGATATTCCGTACCTTTGTCTTCTCGAACCAGGATCACACTAACCGCTACCTATGGAACGACGAGGTAGATGGGGAGATGTTCTTCGGGCTCAGGCTTTGAGAGTAGGGGTGATGACAGGTATTCCTTGAGCTCCTTCAGCGCTTGTTTGAACTCGAGCATCCATTCAAGGCTGTTGTCCTTTTTAAGTACATTGAAGAATCTGTGGCATCTGTCGGATGACCTCGAGATAAATCTGGAGAGGGCAGTAATTTGACCTGTCAGTAGTTGGACTTGTTTCTTAGTAGTTAGGTGTTCCGATATCCTGTCGATAACCTTAATTTGATCTGGGTTGACCTTGGTTCCGTGCTGTGATACCAGAAAACCTAGAAATTTACCCAAAGTCATGCCA
Organism: Nicotiana attenuata; assembly: GCF_001879085.1. Lineage (NCBI taxonomy): Eukaryota > Viridiplantae > Streptophyta > Magnoliopsida > Solanales > Solanaceae > Nicotiana > Nicotiana attenuata. The sequence continues at coordinate 82,338 of NW_017670504.1, read as the reverse complement.
AACGCGTATTTCTTAGGGTTTAGTTTCATCCCGTATTTCCTCAATATTTCAAATGCTTCCTTTAGATGGTCGATGTGATCCTCGGACCTCAAGGATTTGACCAACATGTCGTCGATGTATACTTTCATGGTCTTGCCGAGCTGGTTTTTGAACATCTTTGTGACCAGCTTTGGTACGTGGACCCTGCATTTTTTAACCCGAATGACATGACCATATAGCAGCACGTTCCCCGGTGAGTGATAAATGTAGTTTTCTCCTGGTCGTCCCTCTTCCATATGTATTTGGTTGTATTCCGAGTAAGCGTCTAGAAAGCTTAGCAACTCGTTTCCCGCTGAGGCGTCGATGAGCTGCTCGATATGTGGAAACTAAGGCTGGAAATTGGGCCGGGCCGGGACCGCCCTAGGTTCAAGGGCTAAACGGCTGGGATTGTTTGGCCCGCGACTGGTGGGCTCGTGCCAGTCTCGTGGGTTGATTTTACCATTTAGGACCATTTGGACCGGGCCCATTTGGCCTAACGGAATTGTTTTTTGTGAATTGTTTTGTGAAAAAAAATCCATTGGCTTTTAAAAAAAAGATTCGTCGGCTCTTTAAAAAATATCCATATAACCCCCCAACTAATTTTTAACCCCAAACCTTTTATTATTACACTTTTTTCCTATTTTTTCTATAAATACTCCCTCATTATTTTATTTTTATTATAAGATCAATATCAATCTATCAAAATCTCTCTCTAATTTTCTTTAATACTTGCTACAATTATTTACTTTATAAAAAAAAATAGTGAAAAAATTGTGAGTTTGCTGCAATTGCTTATTTTATTCAAAAAAATAGTCAAAAAATATTGAGGTTGTTAGAATTTGTGAAAAAATTGTGAAGTTGGTGAATGTGATGACCCGATAGTTCATCTTATGATTTAAAACCAAATTCTGTGTTCTGAGGCCTTTAAAACCTTATTTTTATCCCTCATCGATTTGCGTGCACAGTGCGGGCGTGTTTCCGGAAAGCTTTTGTGTTGAAAGTTGATAAAAATAGGGATTTTTGATTAAAAACTTCATTTAAGTTGAGCTCGATCAACATTTTTGGTAAACTAATGCGGATTCATGTTTGACAGTCCCGGTGGATCCAAATTGAAATATGGGACGTGGTCGTATGCCCGGAATCGGATTTGGAGGTCCCTATCCCGAGTTAGGAATTTTTATTAAAAATTAATATCTGAAAAATTATTGGTTTTTAAGAAAAGTATTAAAGTTTGATCTTGTTGGTATCGGGTCCGTAACTTTGGTCCCGAAACCCGGTACATGTTCAATATAATATTTAAGACTTTTCTATGAAATTTGATGAAAGACAGAATTGGTTTGACGTGATTCGGACATCCGGTTGAGAAAATAGAAATTTCAAAGTGTTCTTGACAATTTCATTTGATTTGGTGCTAAATTCGTAGTTCTAGGTGTTATTTTGGCGATTTGATCGCGTGAGCAAATTCGTATGATGTTTTAAGACTTGTTTGCTTGTTTTTTTTGGAGCCCCGAGGGTTCGGGTGAGTTTCGGATAGGCTACAGAGTGAAAATAGGACTTAGAACACTGCTGGTGCATCAGATTTTTGTTGCAGGCCTCAGATCTCGCAAATGCGAGGTCAAGCATCGCATTTGCGATCCACTCATCGCATTTGCGAAGAGTGTCCGGGAATGCCAACATTCGCAATTGCGAACAATGCTTCGCATTTACGATGGGGACATGGGGGGGAAGGCCGCCTTCGCATTTGCGATCAGCTCAGCTTGCAATTGCGAGCATTTCTTCACTTTTTCGAAGGAAGCAGAAGTGTGAGAGACCTCGCAAATGTAATAGTTTTCTTGCATTTGCGAGCTTTGCAATTGCGAAGCTCAGGTCGCAAATGCGACATCTGCAGCTGTGTAAAAGTGACTTAGACGGGATTTTTCATTCATTCTTCAAATTTTCAAAACCTAAAACACGGGAGGCAATTTTCCAAAGATCATTTCTTCCCCAAATCATAATTAAGTGATTCTAAACTAGCTTCTTTCAATCTTTCACTTTATTTTACAAGATTTCAACCTAGAATCTAAGGTTTTCATGGTGGAATTGGGGATTTTTGGGTTGAAACTAGGGATATCGAAATTTGGGGTTTTGGACCTCAAATTGAGGCCAGATTCCAAAACCAATTGTACATCCGGGCTCGGGGGTGAATGGGTGATCGGATTTTGGTCCAAATTTCGGGTTTGGACCAAGCGGGCCTGGGTGTTGACTTTTTAAATAATGGCCTAAATTGAACTCTTATCGATCGTGGGTGATTCCTAAGGCTTATTTTGAAACGTTTAGTTGGTAATTTGCTAGATATTGTTGGTTCGGAGGCGTGTTTGAAAGGCAAAGCTGTGATTGAGCTTTGAGTGGCCTTTGAAGCGAGGTAAGTTCTGTGTCTAACCTTGACTTGAGGGACTTAGGAACCCTCGGACTTTGTGTTATGTGAATTCCATGTGAGCGGTGTATATGCAAGGTGACGAGTGCTTATACGCCGTCGAATTATATGTTTTCCCTAATTTATCGTTTTTCCTTAATTGTTTTTTTCCTCCTATCTTAATTGTTACATGATCTAAATGCTTTCCATGCTTAATGCTACGTGTTAATCAATGTTTTCTTTTGTTAATCATGTTAGCTCTTTTCATAGTTTCCCCTAATCCCTGCTATTTGCTTAATTTGACTTGTTTGTACCTTTTAATTGTAAATTGCTGGTTTGGTCTCGCTGTGTAGTATTATTTGTGTAGATTCTATATTGAACAAGGTTCCTTTTCTTGGTTCAGTTTGGTATTTATTTATCGTAAAGGCCTTGTGACTTAGCATGTTGATTTGACTGTGTACATTGATTGTTTGGTACTGATATTGTGGGATCGGGTTGCACGCCGCAGCAGGTGTAATTAGGGAGGATTGATATGGTGGAATAAGGGTGAATATGTATATACGGTGGGAATCGTTTTGCACGCCGCAACAGGTGGAATAAGGGCGGATTGATATGGTGAAATAAGGGTGAATTACGATATTAATGTTGATAAATGGTGGGATCGGGTTGCGCGCCGCAACATATATATATTATTTACTGTTATTGATATTGTTATGGTAGAATAAGAGAGGATTGTGTGTTGTCTGGTGGGATCGGGTTGCACGCCACAACAACCTATATGTTTCTATTTCTTGAGCTGCGTTGTTTTTTGCGGTACTTTTATTTGAGCTGGTAGAGATTGGTAATCTTGGACGACATTGGTTTATTTTCAAAGCTGTGGTTATCATTTCATGTTGGCTATTTCATTCTGTACTGTATTTCAGTTATTCTGTCATTATTATAGACTGCGTGCAGGTTTCAACGTAGGTGACCCGCCTTAGCCTCGTCACTACTTCATCGAGGTTAGGCTCAGCACTTACCAGTACATGGGGTCGGTTGTACTGATACTGTACTCTGCACACTGCAAATTTTGGAGACGATCCCAGCGGCGGTTATTAGCGAGCTCAGAATAAACATTCACGGAGACTTGAGGTACGACTGCTCAACGCACTTACCAGTACATGGGGTAGGTTGTACTGATACTGCACTCTGCACACTATGCAAATTTTGGAGACGGTCCCAGCGGCGGTTATTAGCGAGCTCAGATCAAAAATTCACGGAGACTTGAGGTATGGCTGCTCAACGAACGCAGCTCCTGGAGTCTACATCCTCTGTCTATTTGGTTGTTTACTTTTATTCGAACAACTTGTTATTTATTTCAGACCCTTATGTGTATTACTCTAGTAGTTCGTGCACTCGTGACACCAGGTTCAGGGAATTGTAATAGATATTTAGTTAGTTCAAATTCCGCATTGTTAGTTTAAATCTATTTAGTTATTTCAGTTCTTCTTTAATATCTAATTTAAACTGTTAAAAGGAGTAGATTGTTCTAACGTTGGCTTGCCTAGCAAGCTTAATGTTAGGCGCCATCACAGTCCCGATGGTGGGAAATATGGGTCGTGACAGTGAATTGGAGTCTTCAACGATAATCAATTTTCAACAAGTTGTTTGTCAATTCGATAAACTCGTTCCAACTCTTAAGTCTTAATATTATAGTTTTGTTTGTTTTATTATGTTTCTATTACTTGATTAATTAAGATGTCTTCCTTAAGAAATATTTTTGGACACGGTACCTTACGAATGGGGATTGAGCTAATGTTAAAATGCTTGTTGATTTTTTAGAAAAATTTTATATTGCTACAAAAGAATTTTCGGGGCAATATTGTCTTACTATTTCTAACTGTTTGGTTTATATTGCAGAATTTGCAAATTTGTTTGCTCATTTTTCACAGGGTGGAGAAATTTATCAACTTGCTATAGATTCCATGAGAAGAAAGTTTAAAAAATATTTTTTCCTTATTCCCGCTATTTATGGTGTTGCTAATTTATTAAATCCTTGTTTGAAATTAGGAGGTCCTCAATTTTGGTATGAAACTGTTTATAAGGGTTTAGCACTTGAAGATGATGAGGAGGCTAAAATTCCGGAAGCAATAGCCTCAATTTGAGCAAATGCTGAAACTATTTATAATGCTTATCAAGTTGCATTAATTTAGGCTAGACCAAATATTCCAACTCCTTCTTCCTCTGATTCTCAATCTTCTAAAATAACTACGGGAGTAAGAAGACTTAGTGTTTGGGAGGGGTTTAGGGGTTCTTTTAGTTCTAGTAGTAATGATTTTTCACAACTATGAGCTTGAAGTTTATTTGTCGCAGATGCTCGAGGAAGTGAATCGCGACGGCACCTTTGATATTTTGCAATAGTGGAAGGACAAAGAAAAATGCTTTTCGGTTCTATCAAGGATGGCCCCAGACATTTTAACTATTCAAGCTTCAACAGAGCGCTTTCAGTCAAGCAAGACTTCATATCGGTGATCAGAGACAGTCTATGAGGGATAGCTTGGAAAAATCAGTACTTTTCTGGGATTGCATTTGTTGAGAAAGAAGAAATTTTGGACTTGCTGAATCACAACTAGAGATAGATGAAGCTTATGAAGAAATGCTAGATGAACTTGCTGAGGATGCTGCTTTGTCCGGCAATGGAAGCGACAATGAACAAGCTACTTTTCCGCCACCACAACAGAACTTCCTCCGAATCTTGAAGGATTTATGAAATTTATAAGATATAGCTATGGAAATTAATTTCAAGTTCTTAGAATATATTAAATATTATATTTGCAAATTTGTTTTCCATCACAATAACTTGCAAATTAGGAGTTTAAATTTGAATTCAAAAATTTGTATGTAACTTGTATTTTTGGCACTTCTTGATTAGTTAATTTTTCTTCTCAATGGTGGTTAGCACCTTGTTGTGCTGATTTCATAGGGGGGAGGAAGACTAAGAAAGATGTTGCCATATTTTTTAATGCTATAATAAAATTACAAGGCATTCCTTTGAATATTTTTTTTACAATATTTTTGTCTCTAAATTTCAATTCAAAAATTAGTATGTAACTTGTATGCAATTTGCAAGTCAAGCTGTCCCAACGAATATTTTAAAAAAATTAGCCTTTGGACCAATGACCATAATCTGAAAACTTGCAAATTTGGAGTTTAAATTAGAATTCAAAAATTAGGTTACAATTCTATAATAAAATTACAAGGCATTGCATTAGAATTTTTAACATCCTTTTGTCTCTAAGTTGTATTTAATTAAAAAGAAACCAAATTTGTTTATAGCCGTTGGGCCTATTTAGCCGTTTGGATCGCGGGCATGACCCGTTTAACCCGGGACCATGAGCTAGTGGGCCCTTTTGCCGCTGGGCCCGGCCCACTTACCGGCCTTAGTGGCAATGGGAACGAATCCTTTGAACATGCTTTGTTCATATTGGTGAATTCCACGCACATCCTCTACTTCCCATTCTTCTTTTTGACCATTTCGATGTTAGTGATCCATTTGGGGTGCTTCGAATCCCTGATAGAGCCTTTGGCCAGGAGTTTCTCCACTTCTTCTTGGACGACCTTGTTAACGGCGGGGTTGAATTTTTGTCGGACCTACCTTACTGGAGGATAGTAAGGGTCGACGTTCAACTTGTGTGTAGCTATCTCCTTGGGGATACCTAGAATATGTGCATGGCTAAAAGCGAACAAGTCTGTGTTAGCTATTAAGAATTGATTGAAATTACATAGGTCCTTGATCTTGAAGCTTATGTAGGACTTCCTGCTGGGATCGCTTGGGTCTAGCTGGACGGGTTCGAGGTCCTCTACGGTCGATCCTGCAGCTTCGACCCTTTTCTAGATCCATAATAGTGTCTTTGGCTTCGACCTGATGGGGCCTCGACCCTTCTGATTGCTATGCTTCCTTTTCACTTTCCCTCTTTTGTTGAGTGGTAATACTATTTAGGGCGATTCGATAGCATTCCCTGTATGTACGTTTTCCCCCGGGTATGCTGAATATCCCCAGCGGGTTGGGAACTTGATTATTTGGTACATTCTAGAAGGAATTGCCCTCATGGGTGTATCCATGGCCGGCCTACGATGGCATTATACGCCATATCCTGGTCCATTATGTGGAATGTGGTCTCCAGCGTCACCCCGCCGATGAGGACGGGGAGTGTGATCTCGACTAAAGTTCGTTCAACAGCATTGTTAAACTAGTTAGTGTGATGCAGTGCGACACTATCTTATCCTCGAGTCACATCTTTACAAGGACTCAAGGATGGATAATGCATGCTCCGCCTCCATCGTCAATCTTAATCCTCCTAACATTAGTATCAAGAATGCATATAGTAATAACAAGTGAATCATTGTGAGGGAAAGTCAAACTGCCGGCATCTGACTCGTCGAAGATGATATCTTTTTCGAGGTCATCATACCGTTCGTGGGTGATTTATCGCTTGAGATTGTGAGTGGAGGTGAACCTGATGCCGTTGATGGAGGTTTCTTCACGACCTTTAATAATCATGTTGATGGTATGAGCGGAAGACGGCGTCTTTAGAGGGCTTGGGTGTTCTCGCCTCTTTGCTAAGGTGTTCCTGCCTTTGTCACTGAGAAACTCCTTGAGATGTCATTGTTGCAACATTGTCGCCACTTCTAACCTTAGAGAGTGGCAATCCTCTGTCTTGTGTCCTCGACCTTGGTGGAACTTACAGAAAGCGTCCGACTTCCTTGTGTTTAGGTCAGACCTCATCTTCAATGGACACTTCACTTTTGGTCCGAGCTTCTCGAGTGCATATGCTACCTCTGTAGGTGTGAGCAGATAGTAAAGGAACCATACCTCGACCACTTTTGGGGATGTCTGATCTTAGCCTAGAGCGACCGGCTTTGCAGTGGAAGTTGGGGACGGGTGGTCGAATGTAAGGTTGATGCCGATCTTTACCCGATCGCAACATTGGAGGTCCTCTCCTTTTATTATCCATACGTTCATTCTTGGGCTCGTATTGCATTGAGATAAGTCATTGGGTTGGCCCATTAAGGTCTTCATCGTCTGATCTGACCTTGGTACAATATGTGCTATGGATCTTGTCCCAGGTGGCAGGTGGGTATTTAATCAATCGGCTCAGTAACTTTTTGGTCTCCCTCGAACCTTCTCTATTTAGCCCGTTCTGGAAGGCTGTTGCGAGTACCACCTTAATGCTACCCCTATGAGAGTTTCACCAAAAAATTTTAACAAGATGGAGGAGACCTGCTCTTTGGTGAGGTTGTTGCCTTTTACTGTAGTGATGTAATGGGTCACATGGCCCTCGGGATCAGTCGTTTCGTCATATATTCTAAGGCATGGGGCATCTTGAAGGTTTTTGATATGGCACGGGGAGTTGCTTCTTCCCTATACGACTGCTCTACTAACTTGATGGCGTCACTTTTTGGTATTAATTTGGTAGCACCTGGTATTAGAGGGGAGGTTGTTGCATATGGGGGCCTGGAGGAGTAGTGTGGATGCGAGCGGTATGTGGAAAATGACAGCAAACTGTATAAGGGAGGTTGCAAGAGAGGTGTTAGGAGTCTCGAAGGGTTACTTGGGCGGTCACAGGGGCGACTGGTGGTGGAACGCCGAGGTCCAGGGAAAGGTGGAAGAAAAGAAAGAGGCATACCGGAGGTTAGTGGAGAGTACAGACGAAGAGGAAAGGAGGATGAACAGAGAAAGATATAAGACAGCTAGTACGGCGGCGAAGTTAGCGGTTATGGAGGCCAAGACTGCAGCGTTTGGTTGCTTGTATGAAGAACTGGGGGACAAAAGCGGGGACAAGAAGTTATTCCAGCTGGCCAAGGCGAGAAGAGGACAACTCGTGATCTAGACCAAGTGAGGTGCATCAAGGACGAGGAAGGCAGAGTGTTAGTAGAAGATGCTCAGATCAAGCGGAGATGGCAGACTTACTTTTATAAATTGCTGAATGACGAAGGGGACAAAGATATTGTGCCAGGGGAATTGGAACACTCTGAGATTCATCGAGATTTTAGTTACTGTAGGCGCATTAAGGTCGAGGAGGTCGTGGGGGCTATGCGCAAGATGCACAGCGGCAGAGCAACCGGGCCTGACGAGATTCCGGTAGAATTCTGGAAGTCGGTGGGTAGAGCGGGATTGGAGTGGCTAACTGGACTATTTAATATTATTTACAGAACGAAAATGATGCCAGAAGAATGGAGGTGGAGTACGATGATACCGTTGTACAAGAACAATGGTGATATGCATAATTGTGACAACTATATCGGTATCAAGTTACTAATTCATACCATGAAGGTTTGGGAAAGGGTAGTGGAAGTGAGGGTGAGGAGGTCAGTTTCGATATCCGATAACAAATTTTGGTTCATGCCTGGACGTTGTACTACGGAAGCTATCCATCTTATAAGGAGGTTGGTTGAACTATACAGGGATAGGAAGAAGGATTTGCACATGGTGTTTATTGACCTAGAAAAAGCATATGACAAGGTCCCTAGGGAAGTTCTGTGGAGATGCCTGGAGGTGAAAGGTGTTCCGGTTGCTTATATTAGGGTGATTAAGGACATGTATGATGGAGCTAAGACTCGAGTTAGGACAGTGGGGGCAACTCTGAGCATTTTCCGATTGTTATGGGTTTACAACAAGGCTCGGTGCTTAGCCCGTTCTTATTTGCCCTGGCGATGGACGCACTGACACACCATATACAAGGGGAGGTGCCTTAGTGTATGTTATTCACCGATGATATTATTCTGATCGACGAGACACAAGGCGGTGTTAACGAGAGGTTGGAGATTTGGAGACAGACTCTTGAGTCTAAAGGTTTCAAGTTGAGTAGGACTAAGACATAATACGTGGAGTGCAAGTTCAGCGGCATTTCGGGAGAAGCGGACATGGACGTAAGGCTTGAATCTCAAGTCATTTCTAAGAAAGAGAGCTTCAAGTACCCGGGGTCGGTTATCCAGGAGGATGGGGAGATTGATGAGGATGCTACGCACTGTATAGGGGTGGGGTGGATGAAATAGAGGCTAGCGTATGGTGTCTTGTGTGACAGGAAGGTGCCCCTGAAACTTAAAGGTAAGTTCTCTAGAGCGGTGGTTAGACCGGCCATGATGTATGGTGCTGAGTGTTGGCCAGTCAAGACTTCTCATATCTAGAAGATGAAAGTTGCAGAAATGAGGATGTTGAGATGGATGTGTAGGCACACTAGGCTGGATAAGATTAGGAATGAAGATATTCGGGGGAAGGTGGGCGTGGCTCCTATAGAAGACAAGATGCGGGAAGCTAGGCTTAGATAGTTCGGGCATATAAGAGGAGAAGCAGGAATACCCCAGTTAGGAGGTGTGAATGGCTGGCCTTGACGGGTGTGAGAAAAGGTAGAGGGCGGCTAAAGAATATTAGGGAGAGGTGATCAGGCAGGACCTGTTGCGACTTCAAATTTTCCGAGGACATGGCCCTTGATAGGAAGTTGTAGAGGGAGAGCATTAAGGTTGTAGTTTAGGAAGTAGGAGGCTACTGTATGTTTGTCTTAGGCTGCTAGTGGCTTCGAATGTGTCCATATTACTTCTTTAGGACTACAGGTTAGATCGTAGGAGACTAGTCCGATAGTGTAGTGTCTTAGGGTGCTAATGGCTCTTGTTGTATCCATCCATAGTTCTATACCATTGTTACTGCTTATAATGATTGCTTTCTCTCTATTTTCTTGTTATTACGTTGCTGACGTTATCTCTCTTTCTTTCTTTCTTACTTCTATATTACTGCGCCACTGTCTCTTTTCATCTTCTTTAGCCGAGGTCTATCAAAAACAACCTCCCTACTCCAAAGGAGTAGGGGTAAGGTCTGCGTACACATTACCCTCCCTAGACCCCACTTGTGGGATTCCACTGGGTTGTTGTTGTTGATGCTCTTTCATTTGTTCCTTGAGTGCCTATTCTCGTTCTCCTTCTCCTCCATTATTTTTAACACCACGGCGAGGGCGTTATCACCTGCACTGTCAGTAGTCGTATGGGTATTACCTGAAGTTAAAGGGTTCAGTTTTTCATCCCACCCGTTCTAATACTGGACTGCAGGGATCTTTGGGGTTTCCACAGTCGTGCACGAGACCTGCTTACTCATCATGTTGACAAAAGTGTCGATTAGCCATGCCTCTTGGAGTTTTTGATGGCGGGTGGTGCTCCTTCCTTTGCGGACGTGGAAGCATATTTTCCATTAGGTTTGGTTGTGCTATAGAAGGGTGCCGACGACTTCCCTAGCTTGGGGGATGTCGTAGGAGTCGTTGCTTTGTCCCGAGTTTCGTACCTTTTGTCGATGGCACTCATTAGATCGAGCGGGATATTGTCCGCCGCTCTTGCTCCTTTTTCTTGGTCGACTCTTCCCGGGTTACCTTCCATGGAATCTTTGTATGCAAAGAAAAAAGGATAGCCTTACGATGTACTAGGTTAGCAAGTTATGAACGTTCTAGATCTGAATGAAAATTAATAGTTTGACTATGAAATCCCCACCGACGGTGCCAAACTATATGACTCAAAAAATATATCTTGGTTTTATACAATTAGATTTGTTGAAAAACAGGGTTACTCATAGACAATATTAATGTTCAATGACAGTTCTAGCACTTTAATGCAAGTATTTAATGTGCAATATTAAAGAGCAATATTAAAGAAGACAATCTTGGGGTAATAATGGAGCAATAAAGACTTAGAAATATAAAGGAGAGCAATAAATGATAATAAATGACTTCTAAATAGTAAATGGGACAAAGATCACCTGACAAGGGTAAGATTCTCGGATGTGTTTTCTGACAATGATGGATGATGATAAGCAATCGTGTATTCCAATCCTTCTTGGATCAAGAGAGAGGAATAAAAGGAGAAAAGTGTAAAGTCAAGCTTTGTTTCTATTCAATAAAGTAAGAATCTTGTACAAAGAATGTTGATGAATTTCTTTATAAAAGGTCCAATCCCCTTTATGATCTACATATCTTCCTATTTATAAGGGCACATGGGCCACAAAATCCTAGATAGTACAACAGAAGGGAATATCTACGAGGATATCTCTAGGGAATCTAAATCCTAAGACTGGTCATCACTTCCTACTGAAGATGGGTGCTCGTCCTGGTCCACGTTTTCTGCCAAGCCATTTCGACCTCGGCATCACTTTATCTCTCACATCTGACCTCGACTTTTGGAGTCATATCAACACATCACAGCCATCGAAGTCTTTATTACCGTTGACCGGGTCAAATACATAGATAGAAGTTTTCGCCCATACACTACTACCCCTATTTCGGTTTTCAAGAGTCAAGTTTGGATATTCTTTTTCTCGGGTTAGTTAATGTAAGTTTTTGGGATCATGGGTCGCCCATGTGAACCGACCCGATCCAATCTTACCCGACCCGTAAATAAAGGATTATCTGGTTTTTTTAAATAAAGGATGAACAGTTGTGTTATAACTGTTCGACCTTATCCTTAGAAGGAGGGGGGATGATTATAGCTGTTCAAATCCTTTTTGAAAAGGAGAGGGAACAGTTATCTGATAACTGCTCAACCTCTCCTAATAAAAAGGGAAGTCTTCTGCTTCAAAAGTGAGAGTACGAGAGACATGACGTAGAAAACAAAAAGGAAAAACCAGAAAAGAAGGAAAAGCAATCCTGAGTTTCTAGATTATATTATCACACTAAAAAATATTTAGTTTGTGAACTTTAACCTTGATTTCCTAGTGAAATCAAAGGAGACTTGGGACAGATTCTTTTGGTAGCAACAACAACAATATCCGTTGCGAATTTAAGGTTCACAATCCGTTGTTTGCTCCAAATTATATTACATTTGGCATCAGAGCATGGTTGAATGATCCAGTTATTCATGTAAATTATCTTGAAATCGCTGTTTTATAAGTTTAGGTTGAGTTTTTTTTTTGTTGGCTAATTTTTGACAAGTTTCAGAGAAAATTATTTATGATTTATTACATTTTGGCCATCGCATGTTAAATTGGCCTAAGAATTATATAATCATGATCTACTCATTTTAGGCTTTCCGAAAATATATTGTATGTGAACAACAGTTAAAAACGAGTGAGATATAATTTTTTGAAGATTGGCAGTTTTTTACTATTTTTCTAACAAAAAACTGCTTCTGTTTTCAGCATTTTAGAAATAACTTCTTACATATTTTTGCCTAAAACTTATATAATCATGTTCTACTCGTTTTGGGCTTTCCGATAATATATTATATGTGAAAAACGGATTAAAAACGAGTGAGATATGAATTTTTGAAGATAGGCAGTTTTTGATTATTTTTCAGACGAAAAATTACTTCTGTTTTCAGCGTTTAAGAAATGACCTGTTAAATATTTTTGCCTAAAACTTATGTAATCATGTTCTACTCGTTTTGGGCTTTCAAAAAATATATTATATGTGAAAAACGGATTAAAAACGAGTGAGATATGATTTTTTGAAGATTGGCAGTTTTTGACTATTTTTCTGACGAAAAACCGCTTCTGTTTTCAGCGTTTTAAAAATAACTTGTTAAATATTTTTGCCTAAAACTTATATATTCATGATATACTCATTTTGGGCTTTTCAAAAATATATTTTATGTGAAAAATGGAATCTTCCAACTTTAAAAAATCCTTTTATGATCCTTTTTGTCTTTTACCAGAAATTTGTGACATACGTTGTCGCATTAAATGGTAACAACCATATTTCTGATTTCTTGTTCCTATCAGATATGGCTGAACGGGAACATGCTCAAATTGCTCCAAATGGGAGTGATATTGATAGAGGAGCAAAAAGAAATAGTAGAAGAATGCGTCGCAAGAGGATCAAAACTCTAATTGATTCAGATTCAGACCCTGAAGTCATAAGAAATGATTCAAGGATGAAGCAGAATCTGAACAGAGAAATAAGGGTACGTAAAAAGGAAGGAAGAAGACTTCTTGAGGATTTCAAGAAAATAAAAATGGCTCCTTTTGACTCTTTGCTTGATTTTCTCAAATTTTTTAGGATTAAATTAGATGAAATTCATAGCAAATTCCTTAGTGTTGAGGATAGGGATGCCTTCGTCCTTCTGTATCATTCTTTATCAGATTTCTAGAGGAATGAACTTATTGAAATCTATGGCGAAATTGGGCCTAATGTACCAAGGAGGTTCTAGGTGGCTCTAGGAGTGAGATGGGTAAAAAATTTCCATGATAACCTAATTTAGTTAAGTTCTTTTTTATGAACTCCTTTGCTTTATTTTTGATATATATATATATATATATATATATATATATATATATATATATGTGTGTGTGTGTGTGTGTGTGTGTGTGTGTGTGTGTGTGTGTGTTTTATCCTATTTTGAAAATGTTGTTATTCTATGTTACTCTAGAATATGGTGTTAATAATAAGACTCAAAATCCTAGTGATTATAGTCTTCATCATATTAATGCACATGAAGAAATTAATTTCTAATTTTGGTTAAATATTTAGATCGTAGATGATACATATCCTTTCGATTTTACACTAAATGTGAAACCTTCATTAGAATTAATTTGCTTGAATGTGTATGACACATGCATAATTAATAAATAAACTTGCGTGATTGTCTCTTAATTACAGACATGGCATCAAAAAGTATTATTGCTGACTTAAACAAATGTGAGAAACTAAATGGTGACAACTACGACATCTGGAGTCGTAAGATATGGTATATCATAGATGAGCAGAACGCTCTCGAAGGCATAAACCATGTTCTAAGTCAACCAGAAGAGGGTAACAATGCTCAACACATAAGAGATCTCGAAGCTTACAAAGCTTGGAAAAGGACAGATTCCATTGCACGTGGAATCATTGTGAGTTTTGTGGTACATGAACTGATTCATGAATGTGAGGAATTTCCTAATGCTCATGCCATGTGGGCACACTTACGAGGAATACATATAGGGGTACTTCTGTGAGCCGCCTTAGACAGCTGACTAACAAGTTTGAAACTTTCAAAAAGCGTCATGATCAAAGCATCAAACAACACCTTAGGGTGATGTCAAACATGATAGCACAACTCAAGAGTGCTGGTCACGTTCTCTCGGATGAGCAACATGTTCAGGCAGTGATCTGGTCTCTTCCCAATAGTTGGGAACATTTGAAGGTTAATTTGACCCACAATGAAAGTATAAAAACTTTTTCTGATGTTGCTCGACATGTTGAACTTGAAGATGAGCGGCTTGGTGCTACTAAAGCTGCTTCTAATGCCTTTGTGGATGAATCTAGTGGTACAAAGTCTTCAAGCTTCAAGCGCAAGAAAGATTGGAAAAAGAAAGGAAAGGGTAAGGAGACTGAAGAAGGACCCTCTATAAAAAAGGACAAACCAAATTCCAGGAAGGGAAAATGGTTTTTCAAGAAGAGTGACAAAAGCAAAATGAAGTCTACAATTGCCAAGTTCTAGGGCATTTTGCTCGTGAATGTACCGAGCCGAAAAAGGTAGCATTCCTAAACGCATCTCTGAGTGTTGTGTATGTTTCAAGCACTTCTTTACTAACTGAATCCTTATCCTATGTGGATTGTAGACTCAAGATCCACCGACCACGTGAGTCGAGATCGAGAAGCATTTGTGGAGTTTCGTCGAGTTTCACCTGGATCAAGGTGGATTTATGTAGGAAATAATGCTACACTTGAAGTCAAAGGAATATGCACTTGCAAAGTAGACTTGCGTGGTGGTCGATCTTTGATGTTGCATGATGTCCTATATGCTCCAGAAATTCGACGAAATTTAGTATCTGTATCTATTCTATTGGATGTTGGTTTCGATTTGTTTTTTAGTCGCATTAGTGTAATAATATCTCTAGATTGTGTTTTATATGGTTTTGGACTTTTTTATGATCGTTTTATCGTTTTAGATTGTAATCTTTCAAATTATGACTATTATGTTGATCGTTGTGTAATGGCATGTTATTCTAGTAACAATGATATGGATTTTATTACATGGCATGCAAGATTAGGTCACATAGGGCAAGATCGAATGAATAGGTTGGCAAAGGAAGGGCATTTAGGTTCTTTCTCCAAAATTGATATGCCAACTTCTGAAAATTGTCTTGCTGGAAAGATTACGCGTAAACCATTTGGGAAGGCTAAAAGAGCTGAATTCCCACTTCACTTAATCCATTCTGATATTTGTGGTCCAATGAATGTGAGGCCAAGGTTTGATGATGCATACTTCATTACATTTATTGATGATTTCACGCGCTTTGGTTATGTCTATTTCATTTCTCATAAATCTGAAGCACTTGAGTGCTTTAAAAGATATATGAATGAAGTTGAAAATCAATTAGATAAAAGTATAAAGGTTTTAAGAACCGACCGAGGACGTGAATATTTGTCAAAACAATTTGAAGAATTATGTATTGTAAAGGGCATTATCAGATAGTTAACTACTCCTTCTACACCTCAACAAAAATGGTGTAGCTTTAAGAAGGAATAGAACATTATTGGACATGACAAGACCAAAGATGGCGCAGGAAAATTTGTCTATCGCTTTTTGGGGAAATGCATTATTGACTGCGGCCTACATATTGAATAAAGTGCCTTCTAAATCAGTATCTTCCACTCCTTATGAACTTTGGACTGGTCATAAAACAAACCTGAATGATCTACGACCTTGGGGTTGTGCTGCATATATTAAAGATCATTTTTGGTGAGTTTGGTAAACTAAGTCCAAAAGGAAAGAAATGAATCTTTATTAGATACTCAGAATGCTCCAAAGGGTATGTGTTCATTGATGAATTGGAGGATGGAAGTATTACTGAAATTGTATCACGAGATGTCAGATTTTTGGAAAATGATTTTCCCAAAAAGGGTGAAATAAATGAAGGTGATCCTCTATACAAAATGTTGAATTCAGAAGATCAGATAATGTCGTCAGACATACTTGATAGATCAATGGATCAAGAAATGGTTCCTGGTCCAAGTGGGAGTTTTGAATCCCAAAATCCTATAGACGAATCTGAACTTCAATTACGTAAGAGTACAAGAAAAGGTGTACCCAAACGATCTTATGAGATTGAGGATTATGTTTTCTTGGTATCTCCAATAGAATCGGATGAACCTAATTCTGTGACTGAGGCTTTATCGAGCCCTAAAAAGGATGAATGGTTAAAAGCGATGAAAGAAGAATTAGAGTCCATGAAAAACCAACAAAGTCTGGGATCTAATTGACCTTCCTTAGGGACGTAGAGCTATTGGAAATAAATGGATTCCCAAAGTTAAACGCGAACCGGATGGGTCAATAGAAAGACACAAGTACGATTGGTGGCAAAAGGTTTTACTCAAGAAGCTGGAATAGATTATGCGGAAACTTTTTCACCAGTTGTGAAGTTTACCTCTATACGATTCCTTTTCGCTATTGTTGCACGTTTAGATCTAGAATTATACCAAATAGATGTGAAGGCCGCTTTTCTCAATGGAGAACTAAACGAGGAAATCTACATGGAAAAACCTGTATGTTTCGTTGTTAAAGTCCAACAAAAGAAAGTTTGTAAATTGAAAAAATCAATTTATGGCCTAAAGAAATCCTCAAGGCAGTGGTACCTGAGATTTCATAAAGAGGTGATTTCATTTGATTTCACCATGATCGATGAAGACCATTGCATCTATGTGAAAAAGTCAAATGGAAAGTTTGTAATTCTTTCTCTTTATGTGGATGATATTTTATTAGCCGGAAATAATTTGGAGTATGTAAAAACTATTAAGTCATGGCTTTCAAAGTCATTTGACATGAAAGATATGGGTGAAGCAGACTATATATTGGGTGTTAAAATTAAAAGAGATCGTTCCAAAAAAGTTTTTGAGTCTATCTCAAGAAACATACATAAAGAAAATTTTGGAATGCTTTCGAATGAATAGTTGCAAGCCTATGGGTACTCCAATAGAAAGAGGTGAAACTTTAAGCCTTGAAATATGTTCAAAGATGAAAAAGAAAAGGAAGACATGTCTCGAGTTCCATATTCTAGTGCTATCAGGAGTCTGATGGACGCTATGATGTGTACTCGTCCAGACATTTGTTATGCCGTAAGTCTGGTAAGCATGTATCAATCTAATCCCCGAAGAGATCATTGGAAGGCAATGAAGAGAATATTCCGATTCTGAAGGGAACTATAGATTATTCACTATGCTATAGTGGATCTGATTTACTCTTGAGAGGTTACACAGATGCTGATTGGGCTGGTGATCGGAATGATAGAAAATCAACCCCCGGTTATGCTTTCTTACTTAATGGTGGAGCTATTTTATGAAAAAGTAAGAAACAAACTTGCACAGCTCTTTCAACCATGGAATGTGAATTCGTAGCTTGTGCATCTACAATACAAGAAGCTGTTTGGTTAAAGATATTCTTTGAGCATTTGAATGTTGCAAAGAATTTTAAGGGTCCCATGACTTCTTATTGCGACAGTCAGGCGGCCATCGCATATACAAAGGATCCTAAGTATCATAGTAAAACCAAACACATTGATATCAAATATAACTCTGTAAGAGACATAGTAGAAAGTAGAGAAGTGAATTTACAATACATTCCTACTCGCGAAATGATAGCTGATCCTTTTACAAAGGCCATATCTAGAGACATGTTTGAAAACATGTTAAGGCTCTAGGTTTGTATAGGATGATGATATTTATGTATTGTAAAACAGCTTTATTGTTATGATATTCTCATCAAAGTAAGACTAGTGAATTTATGTCTCATATACATGTGATAATGTTTTTGAAATAAAATGTGTCAGACAAGTCGCGAGATTGGCTCTCTCACACAAGCAATCGCCTTTTACGTCAGAGAACGTGAAGAGATAATTTTCATTGTCATGATATGACTTGTTTTATAAACCAGACAAGAGTCTCTAAGAAAATGAGTTTGAGGATCACTGAAAAGAGAAACTCGGGTTAGACATCAAGAGGTGTCAAGACCAAGGTCTGTACGATGTTGGATAATCAAAAGAAATGAGACACATGCACCAGTATAAGGTGAGAACATCGTAGCACGTATTTCATACCACGTGTGTTAAGCGACCAATGGGTTAATGAAAGAATGGTTCCCTGCTTCTTCATTGTGTGAGACCCTAAAAAGTTAAAATTAACTTTTCATTGGAATACCCTTTGACCTTTTACTGTTTCTTGAAATTTCAATCAATGTTGCTACTTTAGCATGTCACTAATAGTCATGAATGATTTGGCAGTGCAGTGCATGTCTAGGAAAGTAGTTGATTTGGAACAGATAGATTCGAGTAGAAAGGGAAGACAAATAAATTAAAATAATATGACTTGTGTACACAAGCCGGCTATTACACTGACCATATAGATGTCGAGTGTAACTGTGTATATAAAGTTAAACTTGAACTCGAGTTCACCTCTTAAAGAGGATGATGGATCGAATGAGTAACTACTGAAGTAGTGAAGTCTGGGGTATTGTGAGTACTGATATCCTCGTATTAAAAATGAATTCTTTCCATACGTGATTGAATACCTATATAGGGCTTATAAAACCTTGAAGGCAAGCCTTGATGCTCACAGGTCGCACGAACTATTTGTCGTATGAATTGTGTGTCTAGTTGATGTAATATTGGCTTGGGTCTTGTCCACCATGTGCAAACTGGGAGGTGTAAGTTTTTGGGATCATGGGTCGCCCATTTGAACCAACCCGATCCAATCTTACCCGACCGTGAATAAAGGATTATCTGATTTTTTTAAATAAAGGATGAACAGTTGTGTTATAACTGTTCAACCTTATCCTTAAAAGGAGGGGGAACAGTTATAGCTGTTCAAATCATTTTTGAAAAGGAGAGGGAACAGTTATCTGATAACTGCTCAACCTCTCCTAATAAAAAGGGAAGTCTTCTGCTTCAAAAGTGAGAGCACGAGAGACATGACGTAGAAAACAAAAAGGAAAAACCAAAAAAGAAGGAAAAGCAATCCTAACTTTCTAGATTACATTATCACACTAAAAAACATTTAGTTTGTGAATTTTAACCTTGATTTCTTAGTGAAATCAAGGAGACTTGGGGCAGATTCTTTTGTTAGCAACAACAACAATATCTGTGCGTATTTAATGTACACAATCCATTATTTTTGCTCCGAATTATATTACAGTTAACTAAAAGATACTTCTAAGTTATAACTTAGTGAGATATTACCCGCTTTAGATCAAACTTACATATTTTTAAGAGGTTTCACACTGTTAAGAGTTCACTACAACTTATATATGTAGCTTCTTTTTATTCTAAGCTATAAATTATGAAACTTTTCCCAAACCCAACAATCTACTCCTTGAGCTAAGTTTCACGTGGGTCATCACGGGCTTATTTGGAAGATTTACTATGTGAGGTTCACATTGTTTGAATATCTTATGGTCACGAAGGCTCACAGACTAGCTTTTTCTTGTGTGTGTTCCCAACCCACCGTTTGGCCTAGTAAAAGTAGTAAATTGAGCTTTATGTAATCACTCTACCCTCTTCATACTCATCCTGCCAAACCATGGACTTTATTGTTAAATGATGGGCTAAACCAGCACATAGACACTCCGAGGCGGCTTAACAACACTTGGGGCGTAAAGCCAAAGTTTAATTAAAGGCCCTTAATAAATATAATAATTTTATTAAATATTTTTATTTAGAATCTATTTTTTAACTTTTTGAAAAGCAAAGTTGTTAATTATTTTTCTATAATCGATTTCTTCTAATAATTCTTTTTCATTTAATAGTTTTAAGTTATGTGTTCCACTTAGAGTACCATCACAAAAAGAAAAGAAAAAAAGAGAAGTTTTTCTGTGGTTTTCAGTTCACCAAGTAGACACATGATGCAGCCGTATAAGAACTCAATTTTTAAATATCTAAAAGATTATTCTGGATTAGTTACTGTTCATTTTTAATTATTTTTAGTTCTGTTACAAAACACTAGACCATATTCAACATGTTGATGTCAGGAGATACAAATGATTGGGGGGGGGGGGGGGGGGGGTAATCCAGCTCTAACGCAAAGCAAAGGCCAAAGGACATGAAAAGAAACAGTTATAGGTCTGTCCAAATAATTTGAGATTTCCCTTTTAGAAGCCTGAGGGTATGAGGCTGTCCTTAGCCATGAATCCACCAAAAGGCCATTATGCTGGAAAATATTACCTTTGTCTTTAAGTTACCCAAATACCAAATCACATTGTTTTGTCAAGAAATTGAGGCCATTCCCATGAGCAAATGTCCTTTTTTTGCACACCCTTTTATTCATGTTCTTCAAACTTCTTGTAGATTTCCATGCCAATAATTGGTCTTTTGTCTTCTTGTTACTAATCGCATTCTACATAGTGCTCAAATTCTAGGGCTATTCCGTGACCATTTGGCCTCCCAATTGAGGTAATTAATTATTGCAAGAATAGTGATAGAGCAACAACACCTTGTGGTGGAACCATCCTCATTCTTGAATGACAATTTCACATGAGTAGGTCCCTAAAAAAACTTTGACTTATTTGTACACATATTCATACAAAAATGACGTTTTCGCGCAACATAAGCGTAAATGCATTATCTAGAACTTTTAATAAAAATGTTCAAAATCCCATGTTTTGATAGATTAACTTTCTTGCTTCTCTTATGATATACTCCTCTTCCTTCAAGCCCGCCTTCTCGTCGGTCATCCATTTATATGTTTCTCTATTTTTTTTCCGGTAAAAATGTTACTTTTTGAGATGGGAAAAGGGGGCAGGAAAAGTTTTTTTTTTTGCCTTTCTACTTAGTGAAACACCTTACAAAGTGCCTATTTGACTGCATTAAATTAAAGCCAAAAACGAAGTACTTTTGGCAAATGGCAATGACCACAAAGACTAAAATTTCGGGACCAATTTTGATAATGCCAATATATTTAATGGATATAAGGAAATTCACTCTCTTTTGAGTGTCCTTAAAGGTAGCCGTATGCTCAAATGTTTCCTTATAAGAAGAAGACTTGTTCTATTTTCATGTAAAAAGAACAGCTAAACTCTTGAGGGAGATTGACAGAATTTTTATAGGGGAAGGGAAATGGAATTCTCAATACCAATTGTGTTGTTAAACAAGGGAGAATTATGTGTTCTTCAAGTGTCTATTTGGGGATTAGTGGGTCCCATTTTCATTTGACATGTCTTCACCACGTGGGGTCAGTATGTCTCCCTATAGGTTGACTACAAGAAATGCTAGATACAGCCAATAAAAACATGCCATGTGTACAAGCAATAGGGTATAGCCACATGATGTGTTTTGTCCTCTTTGAAATTGAAATTGAATTTTTGAAGAAATGCTCCAAACAATTTCACAATTTGATAGCAATGGTTTTGAAGGTTAAGTAGGATGGATTCAGAATTTTAAGTTAGTGATAGGAAATATCATCGTCTTATAAGAATAAGAATAATTAGCTTAAATTAAATTCAATTAAACAAAGAAATAATTAGTGAGTGATATTCCATAAAATAAAAAAGAAGGCTACAAAAAGTCAAAGGCTAAAAAATTGACCCCCTCTACCCCGTTTTTCGCATTGAATATCTAAAATTTATTGGTATGATTAATTTAAATTCGTAATCAAACAATCTTGAAAGGGCAAAATACTCTACTACCATACACTTCGAGATGACAAAATCCTTTCCATATATTTAAAGGACAGGTAATATTTCTGGCCGCATGATAATCTTTCAATGGCCCATATTATTTCAAGTTAAAAATAGAAAGGTAGAAAAAAGTTGAGTATCTTTGTGAAAACCTCAGTCTTTTCTTTTGCGGTTTTAGCAATAAGAAAAGTGAGCGAAAAAATCCCACCCATTAAAGAGCAAAGAAGAAAAGGAAAATAAAAAATAGTTAATATTACCTTTGTAGTTGAAATTTCAAATGATTATAGAAGGAAACTGAGTAATTCCTAGGTGAATCACTCTACTACTAACTTCTTTTCTCCACTTATAGCTCACTATTTTCACCAATTAGTCTCTCTTTTTATTTTATTTCATATTTTTTATTTCTTCTGTTTCACATTTAAAGAAAATTATTTATGTTACGAACTATATTATTTGTTTTTTTAAATATTATATCAATCTCATAAAAGAAATTTAATAATCTTAAACATATTGTAAGAGTATTGTTTTTTTTTAATCTCTCCTTAAACATCTCACTTAATTAATACTCCATGAGTTGAAACGGTATATATATATAAATCTATAAAGAAATATTAAAATAAATTTATTGTCTGTTTGGCCAAGCTTCTCCAAAAGCTTTTAGAAGAAAAAAAAAGTATTTTTGAGTAGAAGCAGAAAAAAATAGCTTCCTCCAAAAGCACTTTTTTGAAAGGCACTTTTGAGAAAAATACATTTAGAAGCAGTTTTTAAAAGCTTGGTCAAACACTAATTGCTGCTTAGAAGTGCTTTTCGAATTAATTAGCCAAACACAATCTACTTCTCACCAAAAGTAGTTTTGATAAAAGCACTTTTGAAAAAAAACACTTCTCAAAATAAGATGATTTTTGCAGCTTGACCAAACATGCTATTAATCTACTGAAACGATTAATATTCGAGAGTGGAGGTGAGTAATTGGTAAGTGAATCAATTTATTTCAAAAGTGACAATCCCTTAAATAATAAGCAAAGAACCCATTTTCCTCCTAATTAATCTTCGAGGTTCCAAATATATATTAATGATGTTGAAAAAGCTATTTCCCTTTGCATTGATGATGGTCAATGAGTGCGTTATCGATGTATAATAAAAGCAATGATTTAATATGTCTAGCTTTAAGCATGACCTATTTTCACCACATTAAGCTTTCATAAATTTCATCATACTACCTACGATTCAATCATTAAATTAAGAATAAGAATAAGAATTTTAAATTCAGAATAAGCCTATGACATGCGAAAGATTTTAATAAGAATATTAAATTCAGAATAAGCATTTTGTGGGAGGAAATCTTACTTACATGCATCTGGTATTTGAACTAAACCATATTAGATAATCATAGTCAAGTGATATATTGAGGAAATATACACTATTTAACTATTAGTGGCGGAGCCACGATTTGAAGCTCGTGGGTTCGAAATTTTAATTCTTTTAAGTCATTGAGTTGTAAATTAATAATTTTTATATATCAATGAATTTTTAAAGATAAGTACATGATTTAAACCAAAGCTATTGGGTTTGGACGAACCTGCATTCGACGTATTAGCTTCGCCGCTGTTAACTATGGTTAAATATAGAAGTTTATGTAAATTAAATAAAGACGCTTGTCGTGCACTCATTGATCATTTGGAGTAAACATTCGGTATAGATAAATTTTTCTTGGACGAAAAAATATTTACGGTGTTTACAATCATAGTAACTTACAATAGTTAATTACGTGATTTAATAATGTGAGAATACATATTAGTTAATCATGATTAAGTGCTAAAAGTGCATGCGCAAAAACATGACATATATTTATCAGCTTGGTGTAAACATCCGGTGGGAATGACGGTTGATTTCATGCTTAAACATAGATTAAACAATATATATATATATATATA
>NW_017670504.1:49548-58378 GCF_001879085.1 Nicotiana attenuata | reverse complement strand
ATATATTCAAGAATAAATCTTTTTATTTATTGTTTATTTTATGAATAAATCTGTATAGGTTATACGTTTTGTCATAAATAATTTCATGAACTGATGGATGATACTTTTGAATTTAATTTATTAAATTCGTCAAACTCGAATAATTCCAAATTGCAAGATAATCATGACGATGGTCGAAAAGCTTTGAACTCTAAATTAGACGCAAGTTCTAAATACCAGAAAACCAAAGAAGATAGGAATTTGAAAGGACACCACCTCTAAGCTTTTGCTTATCTTCATTCTTTTATACAAGAATATATTGGTTCCAAATCCTTGATTTGTTAGGACCGAAAAAAAATCAGGTGTCATACGGAAGCTAGCAAAGCAAACCTTGAACGACGATAAATCACACAACAAAGAGAAATTTACCAAAAGAGACAAACATTTAACGTGGTTCGATCAACTGACCTACGTCCACAACGGAGATGAGCAATCCACTATAATAAAAGAGAGTACAAAATATCGAGAGAACAACCTCACGAAGAGGCAAACACAAGTGACACAATAACATTTGTCCCGTAAAATTCTCCCCCTAAACAAGACTCTCAAGCCCCCTATGGCTACATTGTGGATGCTACTGAATGAGAAGGAAGGATCCTCAATTTATAGAAGTCCAACTATTTTCCTACAAGAAAAAGGACTAGCCAAATATTGGAGATTTATAATTTCCTTTTACAAAAAGGAAAACCCAATTAAGGTAATTATATTGCCCTTTTCCTTCAAGAGATAGGAAAATCAAATATGGTAAGAAAATTATGGCAAACACCTAACAATTCTCCCCCTTGGCCTGAATTTTCTGACAAAATAAACTTGATCCACCTTCTTCACATAGCCTTCAACAGGTCGCATCTCCAGATCTTCACCACAAAGTTTGTCTCAACGTGCGTAGCACTCCGGTCAAATTTTTCAGACGAAAAATCACTATTATCGTCAAATATGTTGCAGCTAGAACTGAACACGCCAAGATGAACCTGTCTTGAACCTCGCTCTGATACCACTTGTTAGGACCGAAAAAAAATCAGGTGTCATACGGAAGCTAGCAAAGCAAACCTTGAACGACGATAAATCACACAACAAAGAGAAATCTACCAAAAGAGACAAACATTTAACGTGGTTCGGTCAACTGACCTACGTCTACAACGGAGATGAGCAATCCACTATAATAAAAGAGAGTACAAAATATCGAGAGAACAACCTCACGAAGAGGCAAACACAAGTGACACAATAACATTTGTCCCGTAAGATGAGAAAAAAATCTTTTCTTGGTGTGACATGTGAGGTAGCTCCAGAATCTACTATCCAGCTCGTCTCATGGAATACCAAATTGATGACGTTTTCATCATAAGCAAAAAGAAGGTCATCTTGAACAATAGCAGCAACATTGTTCTCGTTATTTTCAACTTTCTTTCCTTCTCTAGTGTCTTGATTCAACTTGCGGCAAAACCTTTTGATGTGTCCTTTCTTGCCACAGTGGTTGCATGTAACATTATAGTATTTGGACCTTGACTTACTTCTACTTTTACCTCTATTCCTTGAGCCTCTTGTTCTATCTCTCCCCCGGTCTTCTGTAACCAAGATATCTGCTTGTGAGGATGAACCCTGCGATTTTCTCCTTACTTCCTCGTTCAACACACCACTCTTGGCATATTCCATGGTCACCTTACCCCCAGGAGCTGAATTTGTCAAAGAAACACGAAGAGTTTCCCAAGAGTCTGGCAGAGTATTAAGAAGCCAAAGTCCTTGTATCTCATCATCAAAATTAACCCCCATTCCAGATAGCTGATCAAGGACGCCCTGAAAATTATTTATGTGATCAAGGATAGGGCTGCCTTCCTTATATTTAAAGGTCATCAATTGCTTTAGCAGAAACAATTTGTTGTTCCTGGTTTTTGAAGCATAAAGAGTCTCTAGCTATTCCCACAATGATCTCGCATGTATCTCGTTTACAATATGGTTGCGAACATTATCTTCAACCCATTGCCGTATATATCCACATAATTGTTGGTGCTCGAAATCCCAATCTTCATCGGATATACTCTCGGGTTTATGAGCTGAAAAAACGGGTAGATGCATCTTCTTCACGAACAACAAGTCTTTCATCTTGCTTCTCCAAACATTATAATTTCTCCCATTTAAACATACCATCTTGATCATATTCGCCTCCATTCCGTAATAACCCGGATAAATAACCAAGGCTCTGATACCACTGTTATGTCGAGGAAGAGGCAAATCCGAAAATAAAGAAGATAAAGAACACCAAATTTTAACGTGGAAAACCCTTCAAATCGAAGGTAAAAACCACGGGATCACAAAGATCCAAAAAGCTCTACTATAACAATAAGAGGGTTGCAAAAGTTCTCCAAATTGGCTACACAACAAGGGCCAAACATGAAGCAACAATAGAAACAAGAGCAACAACTAATCAATTGAAGAAAGAGTATAATCCACAAAACGAAGCTGCTGTTCATGGCTCGAAATCAGATGCTACGAGCCTCCAAATCCGATCTCCACCATTCAAATCCAAGACCAAGATGTTACGAACACTCAGTCAAAACTTCAGCCCGATCCAACAGTTAACGAATCGGAAAACGTGATTTGAAGTTGGCTGGTCGGAATAAAAATCTGCAGCAAAACAAATAGTTTTTCCTCTCTTCTCTCTTGATGAAAGCTCTCTCAAAACCCACTCTTATGTGCTTTAGTCTTTAAAAGACTTGTATCAATGAGCATAGAATAATTCTCCAAGGTTGTCCTATTTATAGATCATGAGTGGTGCTTTCTCTTAAAGCCAAAACCCACTCAAAATAGGAATAAACCGAATCCAATTCCAAATAGGACTGGAAACCAAAAGAGAATAGGATTAGGCCATTGAGAATCTATTCTTCTCAGCTTTGTCAATACTTCAATAGTTTGGTCTTCAAAGAAATATTGCATCACGACTTCTAATAAGTTTATTATCAACTGGATCATAAAAACGATACCCAAACTCATCTTGACCATAACCGATAAAGATGCACTGCTTAGTTTTAACATCCAGTTTCGATCTCTCATCTTTAGGAATATGAACACAAGCTTTACACCCAAAAACTCTCAGGTGATCATAAGAAACATCTTTGGCAAACCAAACTCTGTCTGGGACATCACCATCCAAAGCAACAGCAGGAGACAAATTGATAACATAGGCAACAGTGTTAAGTGCTTCCGCCCAAAATGTATTTGGAAGTTTAGCCTCTGAAAGTAAGCATCTAACTCTCTCAACTAGAGTTCTATTCATCCTCTCTGCCAAACCGTTCAATTGAGGCGTCTTGGGCGGAGTTTTCTGATGACGAATTCCTTGTTCCTTGCAATAGTTATCAAAGGGACCACAATATTCACCACCCATTGTCAGTGCGAATACATTTTAATTTCTTCCCCCGTCTGTCTCTCAGCTAAGACCTGAAATTCCTTAAACACGCCAAGTGCTTGATCTTTAGATTTCAAAGGATACACCCAGAGCTTACGAGAATGATCATCAATGAAGGTCACAAAGTAAAGTGCACCACCTTTTGACTTTACTTTAAAAGGACCACACAAATCAAAGTGTACTAGCTCTAATAAAAATCGGGCTTTCTTAAGGGAGGATGGCTATGAAAGGAAACCCTTTTCTGTTTGCCAGCTAAACAATGTATGCACCTTTGCAGCTTTACTTGTTTTACTCCAGAAAGCAAACTTTTCTTAGCCAAAAACGTAATCCCTCTCTCACTCATATGACTCAATCTTCGATGCCACAATTATGACAAACTATCACTTTCCACCAGATTTATTGAGTCATTAAGAATAGAGCCTTGGTTATTTATCCGGGTTATTACGGAATGGAGGCGAATATGAGCAAGATGGTATGTTTAAATGGGAGAAATTATAATGTTTGGAGAAGCAAGATGAAAGACTTGTTGTTCGTGAAGAAGATGCATCTACCCATTTTTTTAGCTCATAAACCCGAGAGTATATCCGATGAAGATTGGGATTTCGAGCACCAACAAGTATGTGGATATATACGGCAATGGGTTGAAGATAATGTTTGCAACCATATTGTGAACGAGATATATGCGAGATCATTGTGGGAAAAGCTAGAGACTCTTTATGCTTCAAAAACCGGGAACAACAAATTGTTTCTGCTAAAGCAATTGATGACCTTTAAATACAAGGAAGGCAGCCCTATCCTTGATCACATAAATGATTTTCAGGGCGTCCTTGATCAGCTATCTGGAATGGGGGTTAATTCTGATGATGAGATACAAGGACTTTGGCTTCTTAATACTCTGCCAGACTCTTGGGAAACTCTTCGTGTTTCTTTGACAAATTCAGCTCCTGGAGGTAAGGTGACCATGGAATATGCCAAGAGTGGTGTGTTGAACGAGGAAGTAAGGAGAAAATCGCAGGGTTCATCCTCACAAGCAGATATCGTGGTTACAGAAGACCGGGGGAGAGATAGAACAAGAGGCTCAAGGAATAGAGGTAAAAGTAGAAGTAAGTCAAGGTCCAAATACTATAATGTTACATGCAACCACTGTGGCAAGAAAGGACACATCAAAAGGTTTTGCCGCAAGTTGAATCAAGACACTAGAGAAGGAAAGAAAGTTGAAAATAACGAGAACAATGTTGCTGCTATTGTTCAAGATGACCTTCTTTTTGCTTATGATGAAAACGTCATCAATTTGGTATTCCATGAGACGAGCTGGATAGTAGATTCTGGAGCTACCTCACATGTACACACAGAAAAGAAGTTTTTTTCTCATCTTACGGGACAAATGTTATTGTGTCACTTGTGTTTTGCCTCTTCGTGAGGTTGTTCTCTCGATATTTTGTACTCTCTTTTATTATAGTGGATTGCTCATCTCCGTTGTGGACGTAGGTCAGGTTGACCGAACCACGTTAAATGTTTGTCTCTTTTGGTAGATTTCTCTTTGTTGTGTGATTTATCGTCGTTCAAGGTTTGCTTTGCTAGCTTCCGTATGACACCTGATTTTTTTTCGGTCCTAACAAGTGGTATCAGAGCGAGGTTCAAGACAGGTTCATCTTGGCGTGTTCAGTTCTAGCTGCAACATATTTGACATAATAGTGATTTTTCGTCTGAAAAATTTGACCGGAGTGCTACGCACGTTAGACAAAAACTTTGTGGTGAAGATCTGGAGATGCGACCTGTTGAAGGCTATGTGAAGAAGGTAGATCAAGTTTATCTTGTCAGAAAATTCAGGCCAAGGGGAGAATTGTTAGGTGTTTGCCATAATTTTCTTACCATATTTGATTTTCCTATCTCTTGAAGGAAAAGGGCAATTAATTACCTTAATTGGGTTTTCCTTTTTGTAAAAGGAAATTATAAATCTCCAATATTTGGCTAGTCCTTTTCTTGTAGGAAAATAGTTGGACTTCTATAAAATTGAGGATCCTTCCTTCTCATTCAGTAGCATCCACAATGTAGCCATAGGGGGCTTGAGAGTCTTGTTTAGGGGGAGATTTTACGGGACAAATGTTATTGTGTCACTTGTGTTTTGCCTCTTCGTGAGGTTGTTCTCTCGATATTTGTACTCTCTTTTATTATAGTGGATTGCTCATCTCCGTTGTGGACGTAGGTCAGTTGATCGAACCACGTTAAATGTTTGTCTCTTTTGGTAAATTTCTCTTTGTTGTGTGATTTATCGTCGTTCAAGGTTTGCTTTGCTAGCTTCCGTATGACACCTGATTTTTTTCGGTCCTAACAAATCAAGGATTTGGAACCAATATATTCTTGTATAAAAGAATGAAGATAAGCAAAAGCTTAGAGGTGGTTCCTTTCAAATTCCTATCTTCTTTGGTTTTCTGGTATTTAGAACTTGCGTCTAATTTAGAGTTCAAAGCTTTTCGACCATCGTCATGATTATCTTGCAATTGGAATTATTCGAGTTTGACGAATTTAATAAATTAAATTCAAAAGTATCATCCATCAGTTCATGAAATTATTTATGACAAAACGTATAACCTATACAGATTTATTCATAAAATAAACAATAAATAAAAAGATTTATTCTTGAATATATATAATATATATATATATATATTATATATATATATATATATATATATTATATATATATATTGTTTAATCTATGTTTAAGCATGAAATCAACCGTCATTCCACCGGATGTTTACACCAAGCTGATAAATATATGTCATGTTTTTGCGCCATGCACTTTTAGCACTTAATCATGATTAACTAATATGTATTCTCACATTATTAAATCACGTAATTAACTATTGTAAGTTACTATGATTGTAAACACCGTAAATATTTTTTCGTCCAAGAAAAATTTATCTATACCGAATGTTTACTCCAAATGATCAATGAGTGCACGACAAGCGTCTTTATTTAATTTACATAAACTTCTATATTTAACCATAGTTAACAGCGGCGAAGCTAATACGTCGAATTGCAGGTTCTCCAAACCAATAGCTTTGGTTTAAATCATGTACTTATCTTTAAAAATTCATTGATATATAAAAATTATTAATTTACAACTCAATGACTTAAAAGAATTAAAATTTCGAACCCACGAGCTTCAAATCGTGGCTCCGCCACTAATAGTTAAATAGTGTATATTTCCTCAATATATCACTTGACTATGATTATCTAATATGGTTTAGTTCAAATACCAGATGCATGTAAGTAAGATTTCCTCCCACAAAATGCTTTATTCTAATTTAATATTCTTATTAAAATCTTTCGCATGTCATAGGCTTATTCTGAATTTAAAATTCTTATTCTTATTCTTAATTTAATGATTGAATCGTAGGTAGTATGATGAAATTTATGAAAGCTTAATGTGGTGAAAATAGGTCATGCTTAAAGCTAGACATATTAAATCATTGCTTTTATTATACATCGATAACGCACTCATTGACCATCATCAATGCAAAGGGAAATAGCTTTTTCAACATCATTAATAATATATTTGGAACCTCGAAGATTAATTAGGAGGAAAATGGGTTCTTTGCTTATTATTTAAGGGATTGTCACTTTTGAAAATAAATTGATTCACTTACCAATTACTCACCTCCACTCTCGAATATTAATCGTTTCAGTTAGATTAATAGCATGTTTGGTCAAGCTGCAAAAATCATCTTATTTTTGAGAAGTGTTTTTTTTTCAAAAGTGCTTTTATCAAAACTACTTTTGGTGAGAAGTAGATTGTGTTTGGCTAATTAATCGAAAAGCACTTCTAAGCAGCAATTAGTGTTTGACCAAGCTTTAAAAACTGCTTCTAAATGTATTTTTCTCAAAAGTGCCTTTCAAAAAAGTGCTTTTGGAGGAAGCTATTTTTTTCTGCTTCTACTCAAAAATACTTTTTTTTCTTCTAAAAGCTTTTGGAGAAGCTGGCCAAACAGACAATAATTTATTTTAATATTTCTTTATAGATTTATATATATATACCGTTTTCAACTCATGGAGTATTAATTAAGTGAGATGTTTAAGGAGAGATTAAAAAAAAACAATACTCTTACAATATGTTTAAGATTATTAAATTTCTTTTATGAGATTGATATAATATTTAAAAAAACAAATAATATAGTTCGTAACATAAATAATTTTCTTTAAATGTGAAACAGAAGAAATAAAAAATATGAAATAAAATAAAAAAGAGAGACTAATTGGTGAAAATAGTGAGCTATAAGTGGAGAAAAGAAGTTAGTAGTAGAGTGGTTCACCTAGGAATACTCAGTTTCCTTCTATAATCATTTGAAATTTCAACTACAAAGGTAATATTAACTATTTTTATTTTCCTTTTCTTCTTTGCTCTTTAATGGGTGGGATTTTTTCGCTCACTTTTCTTATTGCTAAAACCGCAAAAGAAAAGACTGAGGTTTTTCACAAAGATACTCAACTTTTTTCTACCTTTCTATTTTTAACTTGAAATAATATGGGCCATTGAAAGATTATCATGCGCCAGAAATATTACCTGTCCTTTAAATATATGGAAAGGATTTTGTCATCTCGAAGTGTATGGTAGTAGAGTATTTTGCCCTTTCAAGATGTTTTGATTACGAATTTAAATTAATCATACCAATAAATTTTAGATATTCAATGCGAAAAACGGGGTAGAGGGGGTCAATTTTTTAGCCTTTGACTTTTTGTAGCCTTCTTTTTTATTTTATGGAATATCACTCACTATATTATTTCTTTGTTTAATTGAATTTAATTTAAGCTAATTATTCTTATTCTTATAAGACGATGATATTTCCTATCACTAACTTTAAAATTCTGAATCCATCCTACTTAACCTTCAAAACCATTGCTATCAATTGTGAAATTG
The DNA here is from genome assembly GCF_001879085.1 of Nicotiana attenuata. NCBI lineage: Eukaryota > Viridiplantae > Streptophyta > Magnoliopsida > Solanales > Solanaceae > Nicotiana > Nicotiana attenuata. The sequence continues at coordinate 50,018 of NW_017670504.1, read as the reverse complement.
TTTGAGGCATTTCTTCAAAAATTCAATTTCAATTTCAAAGAGGACAAAACACATCATGTGGCTATACCCTATTGCTTGTACACATGGCATGTTTTTTATTGGCTGTATCTAGCATTTCTTGTAGTCAACCTATAGGGGACCATACTGACCCACGTGGTGAAGACATGTCAAATGAAAATTGGACCCACTAATCCCCAAATAGACACTTGAAGAACAACATAATTCTCCCTTGTTTAACAACACAATTGGTATTGAGAATTCCATTTCCCTTCCCTATAAAAATTCTGTCAATCTCCCTCAAGAGTTTAGCTGTTCTTTTTACATGAAAATAGAACAAGTCTTCTTCTTATAAGGAAACATTTGAGCATACGGCTACCTTTAAGGACACTCAAAAGAGAGTGAATTTCCTTATATCCATTAAATATATGGCATTATCAAAATTGGTCCCGAAATTTTATCTCTCTCTTTTT
>NW_017670504.1:17414-49523 GCF_001879085.1 Nicotiana attenuata | reverse complement strand
CTCAGAGTAATGAGAGCTTAGTTGATATTGATCCAGTTTCAATTGCTAAGGCACCTATTGCACATGAAGGAACCCAAGACAATGATGGAGATAGTGATCAAGATCAAAATGATCATCATAGTATAGATGTTATGGATGCTCCAGTTGATGAAGTTGTGGTTGATCAGCAACCAATTCCTGCATAGGTAACTACTTCGAATGCTCCTGAAACCTCTCTTAGAATATCTACAAAGGAGAAGCAAAAATCCATGCGCTATCCTCCTGATGAGTATGTACTTTTGACTGACATGGGAGAACCTGAGAATTATGATGAAGCCATGCAAGATAATCACAAAGATCATTAGATCGAAGCGATGGAAGATGGGATGAAGTCACTCTATGAGAATGACACATATGAGTTAGTGAAATTGCCGAAAGGTAAGAGAGCTTTATCTAACAAATGGATATTCAGAATAAAGCAAGATAACGATACCTCTGCGCCTAGATACAAGGCAAGGTTAGTTGTTAAAGGTTTTGTCCAGAAGAAGGGAGTTGACTTTGATGAAATTTTCTCCCATGTTGTGAAGATGTCTTCTATTCATGTGGTTCTAGGCTTAACCGCAAGTCTAGATTTAGAGGTTGAGCAGATGGATATCAAGACTACTTTTCTTTATGGTGATTTAGATGAGGAGATTTATATGGAACAACCTGAGGGTTTTGTAACTAAGGGAAAAGAAAATTATGTCTGCAAATTGAAAAAGAGCCTGTATGGATTGAAACAAGCTCCAAGGCAATGGTATTTGAAGTTTGAATCTGTTATAGAAGAAAAAGGGTATAAGAAAACTTCTTCAGACCACTGTGTATTCTTCCAGAAGTTCTCTGATGATGATTTTATTATTTTATTGCTTTATGTGGATGACCTTGTTGGCAAGAATAAATCTAGAATTGCAGTCCTTAAGAAGCAGTTGAGCAAATCGTTTGCGATGAAGGACTTGGGGCCAGCAAAGAAAATCTTGGGCATTCAAATCCAGCGACACAGAGATATAAATGAGTTATTTCTGTCCCAAAAGCAATACATTGAGAAGGTACTCAAGAGGTTCAATATGACAGATGCAAAAGTGGTTAGTACTCCTCTTGCTAAACACTTCAAATTGAGTATTAGTCAGAGTCCATCTACTGATGAAGAGAAAAAGGAGATGTCTCGTATTCCTTACTCTTCTGCCGTTGGTAGCTTAATGTATGCTATGGTTTGCACTAGACCAGATATTGCACATGCCGTTGGCACTGTTAGCAGATTCATTTCCAATCCTGGAAAAGAACATTGGGATGCAGTAAAATGGATATTAAGGTATTTAAAAGGTACTGCAGATTTGAAGCTGTGCTTTGGCAATGGCAAGCCTGAACTTGTTTGTTACACAGAGTCTGATTTAGGAGGCAATCTTGATAATTCAAGATCCACTTCCAGTTATTTGATCACTTTTGCAGGGGGAGCTGTTTCTTGGTAATCTAGACTACAGAAGTGCATAGCTCTATCCACCACAGAAGCCGAATATATTGCTGTCACAGAAGGTGCCAAAGAACTGTTATGGATGAAGGAGTTTATTAATGATCTTGGCTTTGAGCAGCCACGGTACATCTTATTTTGTGATAATCAGAGTGCTATCTGTCTCACCAAGCACTCCACTTTTCATTCTAAGACCAAACATATAAATAGAAAGTATCATTGGATAAGAATGGCCGTGGAAGAGAAATTATTTGAGGTTGAGAAGATACACACTGATGAAAATCCTTCGGATATGCTGACAAAGGCGGTGGTTGCAGATAAACATGAATTTTGTAGAAAATTGGCAGGCATGAAGCCTATCAATAGTTCCTCTACTTGAAGACACATTTGGCCCCTTGGTTGGAGGGAGAGTTTGTTGGGCACAGGCCCATGTTGTCCAGCCAAAGTCCTAATGGCCTAATCCTATTCTCTTTTGGTTTACAATCCATTTGGAATTGGATTCGGTTTATTCCTATTTTGAGTGGGTTTTGGCTTTAAGAAAAAGCACCCACTCATGATCTATAAATAGGATAACCTTGGAGAATTATTCTATGCTCATTGATACAAGTCTTTGAAAGACTTAAGCACATAAGAGTGGGTTTTGAGAGAGCTTTCATCAAGAGAGAAGAGAGAAAAAAATTATTTGTTTTGCTGCAGATTTTTATTCCGACCAGCCAACTTCAAATCGCGTTTTCTGATTCGTTAACCGTTGAGTGTTCATAACATCTTGGTCTTGGATTTGAACGGCGGAGATTGTATTTGGAGGCTCGTAGCATCTGATTTCGAGCCTCGAACAGCAGCTTCGTTTTGTGAATTATACTCTTTCTTCAATTGATTAATTGTTGCTCTTGTTGCTATTGTTGCTCCGTGTTTGGCCCTTGTTGTGTAGCCAATTTGGAGAACTTTTGTAACCCTCTTATTGTTATAGTGGAGCTTTTTTGAATCTTTGTGATCCCGTGGTTTTTACCTTCGATTTGAAGGGTTTTCCACGTTAAAATTTGGTGTTTTTTATCTTCTTTATTTTCGGGTTTGCCTCTTCCTCGACATAACATGATTATGTTTTTAAAAAAAATAATTATGGGCTAGTTTGTACTCATTTCCACTATTTGAGGGAAAGAAAACCCCTGATGTTTTTGTCTTTTTGGAATTTAAACCTGACACCTCCTTGTAAAGTCACTCTTTTCCTCTATTTTTTATTTCTCACTATAAAGTCACTTTTTTTCTCGACTTTTAATTTCTCACTATAAAGTCACTTTTCCAAGATCAGAAATTGAAAATTGGTTCCCCAACTTGGTCATTGTCTATTGATGTTCAATAAGATTAGGATATTATCCCCATTTTCATTCGTATCACAACAACTAGTTTGATATGGACCTTGTTTGTGATTCTTTTTGCATGTCTATTTCACTTCTTGTCATTGCTTTAATTGGTCTAAGGTATTAAGACAAATTTCCAATAAGTGGGTTCAATTGAATTCATTATTTTCAACATAAAATATAAATATATATGCGTGCATGCGAGTGCCAAAAACTCTTAAAAGTAATATATACATTAACATTTTGAACATACTTATATTTTAGAAAACTAATAAGAATTTTGAAATAATTACATTTAAATTTTGAATCCGCCTCAGAATACAATGTACAAGGTCAAAATTTGATCACGCCCAACTTGCCTTATAAAAAGGACTAAGCGGTCGCTGCAAATATAATCCGGTTTACAAGTCCGGAGTCGAATCCCACAGAGAACTATGGTTTAGCTACAGCTGTTCACTATCACCAAGAAGACAAGCTTGAACAATTCCAAACTTATAGATATTAAGATTCTTGTGTTTAACTACTTAACTAACAAATTAAAATAGTAAATTAACAACTAACGATACTGAGGGTTAGAGAAAAGATTAAGGAGGTCTAGAGTTATGATTTCCCCAATTTTCGGAATCCTTCCCGCTATGTCTTCTATAATTTCGCCTAAGTATTCTCTACCGATCATGAGCACTCTTATTACCGTAAATCTCTCCCGAGTAATTACGACAACTTACTAGACGCACTCTCCCGAGCTACGCTAGCTGGCTTTTAATACAGCTCACTTCAGATCGCACCCAAGGCTTCGTTATCCCTAATCCCACCTTTAAACCCTCGGTTATTGATCCCTCATATACTCTGGGAGTGGTGTTGTTCAACAATTACCTAAATATGCACTCTCTCCCGAGTTATGCATACTAAATAGGCACAGCTAATTGAGAGCTCTTCAACCAACCACAATATAAACGTAGTTGAACAAATAGAGAAAAGCTATGGCTCAATTATATAAAAACATAACAAGAATTTATCCTACAAAAGGTTCTATCAAACTCTAGATAACAAATTAGCTATTCATAATAGTATGTAAAACTACAATACTAAAGTCATAACCAACAATGAAAAATAGGAAGAGGAAGGAAAAAACTCGTAGAAGAATTCTCCGCCTTGCTCCCAATGTGTTCTTGCCTCCAAGGATGTTGTCTAACCCTAAAGTAGTGTCTCTCCGCTTCCTTAGGTCTAATTTGTGTCCAAAATATGTCCCCCTTCTTGTTCTTGGCCGGCCTCCTTTGTTTAATATAGGGTTTAGGACTTAAAATCCCATGTTTTGTACTTTGGTCACTGAAATTTTTGCTTCCTGCCGCGGTTTTGCCGCGGTCGCGGTGGAACCACGGCCAAACATGCCCTCTGATTCTTCAGTTGTCCGCGACCATCTTCTGCCGCGGTCGCGGCAAAACCGCGATATTTTACCCTGTTACGTTTGGAATTTGGAAAAACGTAAAACATGAAAGTTGTAGCCCTTTGAGTTAGCTTTCCAACCATATATTGTGGAGCCCAAATGGAGTTCTGAGCAAGAAGTTATGTCTATTTTACTAGACAGTGCGCAATATGCCTCCTCAAGTCTTCGTTCGTACTTAATTATCAAATTTGACCTCCGAACACGATCCCGGCTTAATTCCTTGAGATTTTACTCAGACTTCAAAGCTTCAAATCACTTAAATTCATTCCATAACATCTATATAGCTCGGAATCACACCTACTAGGCATAAAACACACAATTAGTGCAAAACACTAGCGATTAAAGCGCAAACTCAATTAAAGTGCAGTAAATTCGAGTGTAATAAGCGACTAAAATATGCAATTATAGCCTATCATCAACGGGGTAAGGTTAGTATCCAATACCCATCACAAAGTTCAGGCAATTAATTGAGAATTAGGAAACCCTAATTTCTGATAGGAGATTATCAATTCTTGGTGTAAAGACAATAAAGTCTCTTTCATTTATCAACTACATGCCCTACTCAGGTCAATGAAAAACTTGACCTCTCTGAAAATCCCTTAAATATAGGGTACCCTACATAATTAATGCATTACTCCCTCCTACTTAAAATAAGTGATTTTTTGGTCTTTTTTTTGTGGTCCAAAATAAGTGATTTTTCTAGATTTCAAGAATGAATTAATTATTTTTTCCTACATTATGCTTGGAGTAAATAGTGTTGGAATATGTGTTAGGAGTGTTTATGTAAGATAGTAAATGTTAATATGGTCAATTCTATTGCTAATTAATGCTAAAAGATGAATTTCTTAATTTGTGTAAAAATATCTAAAAAAAAATCATTTATTTTGGACCGGAGGAAGTATTTGATTATGATGATTGATGATTGATATCTATTCCTTTGAGTTGTCTTGTGGGATCCAAGAGTAGGCAATGCATTTAATGCTGCTTTTGGCCTTATAACACAACTCTTCCATTGTGTTTGTGTGGCTCTGTTTCTTCCTTTCGGTCATGTATGACCATCAGGGAGAGAATTTGACACACGTCGGCAGCGACGGATCGAAAATTTAAAGTTCATGAATTCTCAATTTATCATTGAATTCATAATCTATCTTAGTTACTAGGTATGCAAATTAAATATTTATACATATTTAATAAAATTTATTAATATACAAGATCTAAGAAAAAATTACTGATTCATCTGAATCTATAGCTATTGCTCTAGCTTTGCCAATTTGCACATCAGAGTTCTTAGGCACCAAAAGATAAGGAAGGGCGTAGTAATCGATAAAATATTTCAAAAGTTGAAAATAAATATAGATATGGAGATTTGCGAATAGAGCATTCTTTCGAACTGGTGTTGAATCCACTCCAATTAAGATATATGTATACATGAAAATTATTTGTGGATGGTTCATAATGCTAATTAAGTTCAAACTAGAGAGGTATTTAAAATTTGAACTTGATGAATTCAACATCTAAAGTTACTAACACCGAACTTAATTACATTTTGGAAATTATGGTGTCAGAATATAATATTTATTAGAATTTTAGACACACACACACACACACACACACACACACATATATATATATATATATATATATATATATATATATATATATATATATATATATATATATATATTTGTGTTCAGTCTGAAATATTGAATTCGATTTGACTGTGGCTAATAAGCTACTTCCTGCCATTGTCCATAACATTCTTCAGGCCTGCTTAAAATGAAATTTTTATTCAACGAATTGAAGTAGTGTGCCATATTTTAGAAAGTAATACATAGTTGCGATAATTCTCAGTTAAATCTGCAAGATTATAAAACTTGCAAGTTGCAAATGAGTGTTACCGGCTAGCCATGCACCAGCAAAATGTGCTGAAGTTATAATATTCTCTTACGTAAATTAAAACAGTACACAACATTAATTTTGTCTACGTATCCTGTGAAAATATTATGTACCACTGTAGGGAAGATGGCAAAGCAGGTAAAAACTTAGGAAAGAACTAATTACCAATCACAAGCCAATAGCCAATGGTGTTAATATATATTCCCTAATTACGATTCACGCCTCATAGTTTGTATATATTTAAAACTTGGATGGAGTCACTACTTTTTAGTTTTATGATATAACCACTCAACGTAAATGAATAACCAAAATAAAGTGAAATATTAGAGCATATGTGATCTTTGTGTTAAATAAATCTAAGTTTCAATGATGACAACCTATTTACATTGATTGCAGAAATCAAAGTATAAACAAAAGGAAAGAAAGCTGTCAAAAGGAAAGAAGCTGATGATGTCTAAACCAAAGGAGATAATGCTGAATCAAAGGAGTTGATGATGTCTAAACTAAAGGAGATGATGCTGAATCAAAGGACAAGAAGCCATCAAAAAGGAAACCAAATCTATCGTGCCCTCTCAGTCTAAATCGAAGGAGATCAAGAATATCAAACAAGGAAATATATCAAGTGAAGATCAGAGAATATCTGGCATCTTCAATCAGCAAAGTCGAAGGCTCAAATCTCTCCATAAAATAAAGACGTGACAAGGAAAGTCATGAACAAATACAGCCCATCTCAAGTGCAGGATTCGAGAGGCACCCCTTGGGTCAAATCTCTTAGAGGATTCTGTGCCTCAATCAAGACAAATTGCAACGACTCTCAAACTCTCCTATAAGAAGTCTGTTCATTTCATAAAGAAGACTTACGCAACTACAAACACTGTTTTTTAAGTCTCTCTAGTTACTCAGGAGTCGAGAAAGGTAAGAATGGAGTGGGTATCTTGGTGGATAGGGGACTTAGAGAGTCTGTGGTTGAGGTTAGACGAGTGAATGATAGATTGATGACTATTAAGTTGGTAGTTGGTGAGTACACCCTAAACGTCGTTAGCGCCTATGCGCCGCATGCGGGCCTGGATGAGGAGGTTAAACGGCGCTTCTGGGAGGGGTTAGATGAGATTGTGCGCCAGGTTCCGGCTGCTGAGGAACTATTCATAGGAGGGGATTTCAATGGTCATATCGGGTCGAGCGCAAGTGGTTATGGCGAGGTGCATGGAGGCTTCGGTTTTGGGGAGAGGAACGGATGAGGTACCTCGCTGTTGGACTTCGCTAAGGCTTTTGGGTTGGTGATTGCGAACTCTAGCTTTCCGAAGAGAGAGGAGCATCTGGTTATTTTGTAAAATGCGGCCGCGAAGACTCAGATTGACTATCTCCTCCTCAGGAGGTGTGACAGAGGGCTGTGCAAGGATTGCAAGGTGATTCCGGGTGACATACTCGTGACGCAACATAGGCTCTTGCTGATGGACGTTGGTATTATGTTAAAGAGGAGGAGAAGGTCTGCTCGAGGAAGATCGAGAATCAGATGGGGAGCCTTAACTAAGGATAAAGCCCAAGAGTTGGAAGGGCGGTTATCGGCTATGGGAGCTTGGAGGAGCAGTGGTAACGCGAGCACTATGTGGTCAGCGACATCAAACTGTATAAGAGAGGCTGCGAGAGAGGTGTTAGGGGTCTCGACGGGCGTCTCTGTTGGGCACAAAGGAGACTGGTGGTGGAGTGAAGTGGTCCAAGGTAAAGTGGACGCGAAGAAGGCGGCATACCTGAAGTTAGTGGGGAGCATAGGTGAGGAGAGAGGCAAACGTGCATGTAGAGGTATAAGGTAGCTAGGAAGGAAGCTAAGATGGCGGTCACGGAGGCTAAGACTGCGGCTTATGGTCGTATGTACGAGGAACTAGGGGAAAAAGGTGGGGAGAAGAAGTTATTCAGGCTGGCCAAGTTGAGAGAGACAAAGGCTCGGGATTTGGACCAAGTGAGATGCATCAAGGATGACGACGGTAGAGTATTGATGGAAGATGCCCAGTTTAAGAGGAGATGGCAGACTTACTTTCATAAACTTCTGAATGAAGAAGGGGATCGAGATATTGTGCTAGGCGAATTGGAGCATTCCGAGAGTCACCGTGACTCTGGGTACTGCAGGCGTATCAAGGTTGAGGAGGTCGTGGGAGCTATGCGTAAGATGAGTAGGGGCAGAGCGACCGGGCCAGACGAGATTCTGGTGGAATATAGGAAGTGTGTGGGGAGAGCAGGTTTGGAGTGGTTGACTAGGTTGTTCAATGTTATTTTTAAGGCGAAGAGGATGCCGGATGAGTGGAGGTGGAGTACGGTGGTCCCATTTTATAACAACAAAGGTGATATCCAGAGTTGTAACAATTATAGGGGTATCAAATTACTGAGTCATACCATGAAAGTGTGGGAGAGGGTGGTTGAAGCGAGGGTGAGCATGACAGTGTCTATATCCGACAATCAGTTTGGGTTCATGTTGGGTCGTTCTACTACAGAAGCTATAGATCTTATTAGGAGGTTGGTGGAACTGTACAGAGAGAGGAAGAAGGATCTGCACATGGTGTTTATTGACCTAGAGAAAGCGTATGACAAGGTTCCTAGAGAAGTTCTCCGGAGATGCTTGGAGGCAAAAAGGGTGTCGGTTCCCTACATTATGGCGATTAAGGATATGTATGATGGGGCTAAGACTCGGGTTAGGACAGTTGGAGGCGACTCAGACCATTTTCCGATTGTAATGGGGTTACACCAAGGTTCTGCGCTCAGTCCGTTCTTATTCGCCCTAGTGATGGACGTGTTAACGCACCATATCCAAGGGGAGGTGCCATGGTGCATGCTATTCGCCGATGACATAGTTTTGATTAATGAGTTGCGAGCCGGTGTTAACGAGAGGCTGGAGGTTTGGAGACAAGCTCTTGAGTCTAAGGGTTTCAAGCCGAGCAGGACGAAGACGGAATACCTGGAGTGTAAGTTCAGCGATGAGCCGGGGGAAGTGGGCGTGGATGTGAGGCTTGAATCACATGCCATCCCAAGTAGAGGCAGCTTTAAGTACCTTGGGTCGGTTATCCAGGGGGAAGGGGAGATCGACGAGGATGTCACACACCGTATTGGGGCAGGATGGATGAAGTGGAGGTTAGCATCTGGAGTCCTATGTGACAAGAGAGTACCATCGATACTCAAAGGTATGTTCTATAAAGTGGTGATTAGACCGGACATGATGTATGGGGCTGACTGTTGGCCTGTTAAGAACTCTCATATCCAGAAAATGAAAGCAACATAAATAAGAATGTTGAGGTGGATGTGCGGGCACACTAGGATGGATAAGATTAGGAATGATGATATTTGGGAGAAGGTGTACGTGGCTCCCATTGATGAAAAGATGCGGGAAGCGAGGCTCAGATGGTTCGGGCATGTTCAGAGGAGAAGCCCAGATGCCCCGGTAAGGAGGTGTGAGCGGCTGGTTGTGGAGGGCACGAGAAGAGGTAGAGGGCGGCCTAAGAAGTATTGGGGAGAGGTGATCAGGCAGGATATGTCGAGGCTTCAGATTTCCGAGGACATGACACTTGATAGGAAAATGTGGAAGTAGGAAGANAGGAAAATGTGGAGGTCGAGTATTAGGGTTGTAGGTTAGGAGGTAGTTGAGTCTTGCCTTACTTTGTACCTCTATGAGACTAGTCTGGTAGGATTTTTGTCTAAGATAGCTATTGGCAACATTGTGTCTTACTATTACGCTTTTCAATGCATGACCTATTTACTACCTATTGCTTTTGCTTTGCATCTTTCTTCTGAATTTAATGCTGTTCCTATTTTTTCTATGATTTATGTGGTGATACTAATACTGTCTCCCTTTTGTCTTTCTTTTTTCTTGAGCCGAGGGTCTTTCGGAAACAGCCTCTCCACTCCTTCGAGGTAGGGGTAAGGTCTGCGTACACACTACCCTCCCTAGACCCCACTAGTGGGAGTTTACTGGGTTGTTGTTGTTATAGTTCTTAGCACAAACACTGTATTCCTAAGTCTACAAGTGTCACAAAAGATAGAAAGAGTTAGAACACAAAAGAGAGTTGTGTCAAAATCCAGAAATTACTGTTGATCATCGTTGGTGGTGAACGAACTAAAACCATCACTGTTGTAATTTTTTATCAAGATCTAAGAGAACCCTTGTGACCCAAAGGAACTGGATGTAAGTACCACACCGGTATAAAAACTGCTGCGTCTTGTTTAGTTTTCAATTCATTCAGTTTATCTCTACTTTACCTGCTTACTGCGCAAAACCTAGTCAACTAACTTTACAATTAGTCAACTATTTTCTTATAGTCCGCAATTCACCCCCCCTCCTGTACTTTCAATTGGTATCAGAGCAAGGTTCATAAACTTTTCTTAATAGCTAGTGAGGAAAAGATCATGAGATCGAACACAGTCGTTGGTGCATTATTTCAAGAAGGAACCTCTCAAGTACGACCGCCATATTTCAATGGACAACACTTTTCTCATTGGAAAGTGCGTATGGAAACATACACTATGTCATATGACATCAAAGTCTGGCGGGTGATCAAAAAGGAAAATCTTCCAATTCTCCCAAAGAAAGATAAGAATGGTCAAGTCATAGCATCAACTGATCCAATTGATTTGGATGATTACACTGATGAGCAAGCTACTGTCATAAATGTGAATGCTAAAGCAAAAAATCTACTCTACAATGCTATCAGTGGTGAAGAATATGAAAATATCTCAAGCTGTAAAACTGCTAAGGAAATGTGGGATAAACTGGAGATCACATATGAAGGAACCAACAAGGTAAAAGAAACAAGGATAAATCTTTTGGTTCGTGAGTATGATCTATTTCGAATGAAGGATGGAGAATCAGCAGAGGAAATGTTCTCTAGGTTCACCAAAATTATTGGAGATCTAAAGTCCTTTGGTAGAACAATAAAGAGCGGAGAACAGGTCAGAAAAATTCTCAGAAGTCTACCCACAATTTGGCAGCCCACGGTCATTGCTCTCGAGTGTCCGGATCTTGACAACATGTCCTATGATGAACTTAGAGGTGATCTAATAGCCTTTGAGAAAATTCATTTGGACAGGCAAATTCAACAAGAAAAGAAAAAAACAGCTGCCTTCAAAGCAACTCTGGCTGAACCAGAAGATGAAGAAGAAGAGGAAGGAGGAGAACAGGATGAAAACATAGCCATGCTCTCCCAAGTTGTAACAAGCATGAAGAGGAAAAACAGAAATAGCAGAAGTGGTAAACTCAACTTCAGAAAGGGAAGGAAAAATAATGAAAATGATGGAAGATGCTATGAATGTGGAAAACATGGACACATTCAAGCGATTGTCCCGAACTGAAGAAGAAGCTCAGCAGGAACCTCCAAAAGAAGAAGTCCTTTGGAGCCTGGAGTGATGAAGAAGAATCTGACCATGAAGAAATTGCCAAAATGTGTTACTGGGCCATAAAAGATGATAGCAATGAGGAATCAGGAGAGCGTGGATTCACGGCAAACAAAGGAGCAGATGAGGAAGAAGACTCAGGTGAACTTGACCTTATGGCAGACGAGGGAATCAGTGAGGTACATCTTCCTACTTGTCCCAACTATTATGAACTTCAAGAATTTGTTGATATTGCTCTTGCAGATATTGAAAGAATTCTAAATGAACTCCCGATAGACAGGTTGACATTCCTCCAAGTAGGCTATCAGTTCAGCGGAAGGTGTTGGTGCACTCCACTTGCTTCGAAGTTGCCTATTTGGTCAGTATGCTTTGGATATGTATTGATTGGTATAGCGGGGCCCTGTCCCCACCTTTATGATATTAGGTACTCTTAGAGGCTTGTAGACAGATGTCAGGTGTATGGATACTTGTATGACCTTTACGGCTTATGTTTTGAGTTTACAAATGGTCATGTCGGCCTTATAGGCCCGTATGTCACATGTATAAGTTTGCATATCATGATGGGTCGTCATATGTTGAGTATTCCCCTATGTTTCATTCTTGTTATCTCATGACGAGTTTTCTAGCTCATTTACCATGATAGTATGATAAGAAAGATATGCTATGTTGGTACTCGGTTGAGTAAGGCACCGGGTGCTCGTCGCGGCCCATCCGGTTAGGAATTTCTTCTCTATATCAATCCTTCGATAAAGCAAGAGACGACTATAAAAAAAATTGACTTTTCCATTTACCGGATGAAAGGTCGTCAAACGAGCGTCTGAATAAAAGGACTCAGTCCCCGTGAACGGCCTAATGTCCGCCGCCTCTAGACGATGCGCACTATAATGAGTTCAAATGCTTTCCTTTCTCCATACCTCCTACCCTCTGAACTTCCTGGATTGAGCTGGTCCAAAGTGTTTCCGGCAAAGCTAGGAACGCGCGTCAAACCTTTCGGCCCCGTGTTAACCTCATAAAAGAGATGATTCATTCTATTCCCTCGGTTAATGATCATTATCAGGGGATACAGATATGCCATGCTAGGATGAGCTAGGCTTTCAACAGCATAAGCCACCTCCCAAGCGGCTTCCCTCAAGTGCCTTTGACTATTGCTACGGTCATCAACCGCAACATTGAATTGAGACTTTCCACCTTGCTTTGGACTTGAATGGATCTACTTCTCCCCTGCCAGATCGATCTTCATTGTTCAGCGCTTTCTCTCGCATGCCTCTGTGGTCAATGGGAGCAGCAAAAGATCAAACCCCACCCCACTCGGCTCAAGCCAATGAGTTCCAGTTTGGTGACTGTTTTGAATAATTGTTTGTCACCAGTTATATGTCTGGAACACGCGCTGTCGAGATACCATTTTCCTTTTTGATTCTTCTTGCGGTGTTCCTGCAAAACAAAGTTACTTGTTTTTAGGTACCCAAGCCTGCTTATGTCCTGAATGGTTAGATTTCTGAGTGTTAGCTTGATTAGAGGATTTAGGTCGCCAGACCCATCTCTTGTTGTCCTTGAACCTGCAACGGTTAGAGGTGTGACCATGTTTCCCACAATAAAAACACGATGGATTTTTGGGATTTTCAGAGCCTCTTTCTGTCAACTATGTGACAATGACTATGAGGTTCGTTTTAAGAAACATGGCTGGTTTATAGAAGATGAATTAGGTAAAGTTATACATTCAGGAAATAGAGACAGGAATGTCTATACTATTAGCAATATAGATAACCTTAGCGATCAAATATGTCTTGCTTCTATGATTGATGATCCTTGGGTTTGACATAGAAAACTTGGACATGCTATCATGCAACCATTCAAAAACTTTCTAAACATGATCTTGTTATTGGTCTTCCAAAACTAAATTTTTCAAAATATCATATTTGTGATGCATGTCAATTAGGAGAGCAAAGTCGTTCTTCTTTTAAGGTCAAAAACATTGTTTCTATTACTAAACCTCTTCAACTATTGCATATGGATTTATTTGGTCCAACTAGAACTGCTAGTTTAGGTGGTAGGAAATATGATTTTATTATTGTGGATGATTTTTACCGATTTACATGGATTATGTTTTTAAGTCATAAAGATGAAGCTCTAAGAATTTTGAAGTATTTTGTAAGAAGGTTCAACGAGAAAAGGGATACTACATTTCCGCTATCAGAAGTGATCATGGAGGAGAATTCGAAAGCAGAGCTTTTGAATTTTTTTGCAATGATCAAGGAATCTCTCACAACTTCTCTTCACCAAGGTCACCATAACAGAATGGAGTGGTAGAACGTAAAAGTAGAACTTTACAGGACATGGCAAGAACTATGATTGTGGAGAATTCTCTACCTCACCCTTTTTGGGCAGAAGCTGTGAGCACAACATGTCATATCATCAACAGGTGTTTGATTCGACCAATCCTTAGAAGGACTCCATATGAACTATGGAATGGTAAAAAACCCAACATCAGCTATTTTCATCCTGTAGATGCAAATGTTTCATTCACAACAATGGAAAGGACAATCTGGGTATGTTTGATCCTAAAAGTGACAAAGATATATTTCTTGGATACTCTCCCTCAAGTAGAGCATATAGGGTTTATAATAAAAGAACCTTATGCATTGAAGAATTAATTCATGTTGTTTTCGTTGATACTAACCCTCGCTTAAAGAATGAAAAACTTATTGAAGATGAGGAAATTTCTATTGTCCCTAAATCTGTTGTTGTAGGAAAAGATCATCAAAATGAGTCAACTGGTCAGCAGACTCAGTCAACTGAAGAGCATATTGAAGATCACGAACCTTCCCAAATAGATCAGTCGACTAATGTAGAAAGAGAACCTTGTTGATACCCAATTTTTTCCTATGTATTTTTCGTACCCAAAATACTTCCAAAATAGCATATTTGTGCATATATAAGCACACCCATGAGTTTTGATATTTTTGATGATTTTTTAAACCAATTTATTGCCTATTTTTATACCATAAAATCCAATAATTATTCCCAAAATTTGCTATTTTGGTGAACGATTTATTTTATTCATATTTACATCAAAACATAGCTAACATGATATTTGCATATTTTTACAAATTCATTTGGTATTTTTAAAACTAAATTGCATATAATTGCAATACTAGCCTCTTTAAAGATTCAACTGTAATTATATTTATAAAATTGACTCCAGTATTTTTAATTTGATAATTATATATCATTAATCATTTTATCACATTTGATTTATTTCCAGAAATTATTTTGCTATTTTTTATAAATTAAAACAAGGGAAAAGTGGCTATTTATGAGTTAGCCCTAAATTAACCTCAATCTTAAGCCCAAATCAGACCCAAAATTTCCAACCCAATTTCTTAATTAACCCGACCCACGACCCGTTTATTTTTAACCGCCTGGCTCCCTTTTGATCCAGGTCGTTGATCAAAATGATCAACGGCCACATTTCCTACTTACCATTTTAATTCCCAAACGACCCTAACCCTATCCCCATTCTCCAAATCCGCCGCCTCTGGTTCCTCTCGTCTCTCTCGAACCCTCTCAACCTCTGAAACCCTAATATCCACCTACCTCCAGAATCCATGGCTAATCTAGCCATGGACAACCTCTACCCACCATCTCCTGCTCTCACACGCTTGCTCATTGAAGATTCGAGGCTAGACCTCGAAGGTCTTCATCCAGACCCTGGCCGGTTCGAGTTTCTTTGGCCGTTTCCGGCTTTGCTCCGGCGTATCTCAGCCTCTCGAGCCTGGATTCGACCTTGCTAGCTCAGAACCATTCTCGAGACTTCCAAGCCTTCTCGTCCTTTTGGGTTCTCAGAAACCCTAGCCTAATCGAGGTTCCTTTTTCGCTTATTCGTCTAGATCTATGCTAGATCTACGCTGTGTGTGCCATTTTAGAGTTTTTCCCCAATTTTCCCTTTTCAAAACTGTTCGAATCCTATTTTTAGGGTTTTCTGAAAATGGTTTCTAAATGTTTCTGATTCTTTTACTCTTTTTATATGTGTTCATGCTCGTTGTTTTATTCCTTGTTATGTTCAAGCCTGCTCTTGTATTTCTTACTGGATCTTTTACGGAGATTTTTTTACCTCTTTTGTTCACATGTTAGCCTAGGTTATTGACTCGCTTTTGCTTATGTGTTTAAGCTCATGCTTTGATTTTGTTTCTGAGTTCTGTTGATCATGCTCTTTCCTACCTTCGTCTTAAACTCGTAATTTCCTCTTACTTCTGTTTGTGCATATCTGCCTATCTCTGTGACTATGAACGATTCCCTCACCTTCGACTCCATGTGAAACCCTAAGATTTGGGGGGTTTTCTTTTCTTTGAAGTGAAAGACACTAGGGTTTCACTCTGAAACCCTAGGTTTACAGACTCATGACGAGTCTGTAATCGAACTTGTGAACTTATTTGCCTATGATTATGGCAAAAAACTCTCATTGTTCTTCTTTGTTTTGAACTGCATTCTTATATATAAGCTTCCCTTTCAAAGTTTTATTTTCGAAATTCCTTTAATCAGGCTAAGAAATTCGTCACTAATTTCTCTTGATTGAACCTCTTTTATCTTACTGATGGTTTCCTTAAATAATTGATCCTGTATCTTCTGTGATTTTGTACCAACGTTTGAATTATTTACTTCCTTAATTATCTCAGTCTCTTTGTGATTTACAACTGGAGCCGAGATCCTTTGACTGATTTTTAAACTTATACCTTATTCTTACTACTGTGCCCTCTTTCCTTAAATATCCAATTGTGTATGTGACCTCATATGGTCTCTTTACCTTAATTTAGCCTTAATAAACTGATTCTCTCTTCCTTCTTTGTCGTCTGAACTAGACCCTTAATTAAAGGAGTCTGTCTACCCTAATTGATACTAATTTGATTAGTTTCTATGTTTATACCTTTGTGCCTACCTCACCTGTTTTCAAAACTATATAAAGGGCTCAGCCCTCCCCTTTTCAAAAGGGCAGTAACAACGAGTAAGTAACAATCAAGTAATAATAGGCAATCTGCTTTCTACTCCCTTCTTCTCTCAAATACACAGACCAGTTCTATGTACTTCTCCTCTTTACTTTCTGAAATACCCTTTAAGCTCTCCTTGAATCTTCAAGTGTTCTGCTGAAAACCTGAGTTGTTTCTGCTGCTTGCTTGCTGTGGTTACTATGCTATTCTCTTACTTTGCAACTGCTATGTCCATCTGAGTTTAAATACTGCTCCTCCACTATGTGTTTCACATCCTAGTTCTGTTATGCTTTCCTTTACTGTTTTTCTGCAACTTTGTCATTATTGTTCCTATGTGAATCCCCTTACCCTTTACCCTTTGTATGTGAGTTATGGTTCAGGGCATAACAGCACTCCAATTTGCTGTCTATGATCCTGAACTGGATTCTTTGAATCCCAAACTCAATCAATGCCCATTCCCCTTTTTCCCCCTTTTTACTTATGTCTGAGCCNAAACTCAATCAATGCCCATTCCCTTTTCCACTTTTATGTGTCTGAGCCCTGGACTGGGGTCTGATAGTGTCCTAATCACTATCTAGACTTTGGTCTGACCTTCAAAAGGTCTGCTCCTAACTTGTTCAACCAAACAAGTGGTCAGGGGTCTGCCAGTCTACTTTGTAGCTAGGTATGACCACCACCTGTCATGTTTCCCCAATTCCCCTTTCACTTTGCACTTACTCTTAGCTATAAGTTATGCCCCTCTCTTGCAAGCCATACTTTGGGACCCCCTGAGCTCCCTCTGAACTTGGATGCACAAATTGGAGTGTTGTTATGCCCTGAACCATAACTCACATACAAAGGGTAAAGGGTAAGGGGATTCACATAGGAACAATAATGACAAAGTTGCAGAAAAACAGTAAAGGAAAGCATAACAGAACTAGGATGTGACACACATAGTGGAGGAGCAGTATTTAAACTAAGATGGACATACCAGTTGCAAAGTAAGAGAATAGCAGAGTAACCACAACAAGCAAGCAGCAGAAACAACTCAGGTTTTCAGCAGAACACTTGAAGATTCAAGGAGAGCTTAAAGGGTATTTCAGAAACCAAAGAGGAGAAGTACACAGAACTGGTCTGTGTATTTGAGAGAAGAAGGGAGTAGAAAGCAGATTGCCTATTATTACGTGATTGTTGCTTACTCGTTGTTACTGCCCTTTTGAAAGGGGGAGGGCTGAGCCCTTTATATAGTTTTGAAAACAGGTGAGGTAGGCACAAAGGTATAAACATAGAAACTAATCAAATTAGTATCAATTAGGGTAGACAGACTCCTTTAATTAAGGGTCTAGTTCAGACGACTAAGAAGGATGAGAGAATCAGTTTATTAAGGCTAAATTAAGGTAAAGAGACCATATGGTGCATAAATAAGGTCACATACACAATTGGATATTTAAGGAAAGAGGGCACAGTAGTAAGAATAAGGTATAAGTTTAAAAATCAGTCAAAAGATCTCGGCTCCAGTTGTAAATCACAAAGAGACTGAGATAATTAAGGAAGTAAATAATTCAAACGTTGGTACAAAATCACAGAAGATACAGGATCAATTATTTAAGGAAAACATTAGTAAGGTAAAAGAGGTTCAATCAAGAGAAATTAGTGACGAATTTCTTAGCCTGATTAAAAGAATTTCGAAAATAAAACTTTGAAAGGGAAGCTTATATATAAGCATGCAGTTCAAAACAAAGAAGAACAATGAGAGTTTTTTTCCATAATCATAGGCAAATAAGTTCACATGTTCGATTACAGACTCATCATGAGTCTGTAAACCTAGGGTTTCAGAGTGAAACCCTAGTGTCTTTCACTTCAAAACCCCCCAAATCTTAGGGTTTCATATGGAGTCGAAGGTGAGGGAATCGTTCAAAGTCACACAGATAGGCAGATAAGCACAAACAGAAGTAAGAGGAAATTACGAGTTTTAAGACGAAGGTAGGCAAGAGCATGATCAACAGAACTCAGAAACAAAATCAAAGCATGAGCTTAAACACATAAGCAAAAGCGAGTCAATAACCTAGGCTAACATGTGAACAAAAGAGGTAAAAAAATCTCCGTAAAAGATCCAGTAAGAAACACAAGAGCAGGCTTGAACATAACAAGGAATAAAACAACGAGCATGAACACACATAAAAAGAGTAAAAGAACCAGAAACATTTAGAAACCATTTTCAGAAAACCCTAAAAATAGGATTCGAACAGTTTTGAAAAGGGAAAATTGGGGAAAAACTCTAAAATGGCACACACAGCGTAGATCTAGCATAGATCTAGACGAATAAGCGAAAAAGGAACCTCGATTAGGCTAGGGTTTCTGAGAACCCAAAAGGACGAGAAGGCTTGGAAGTCTCGAGAATGGTTCTGAGCTAGCAAGGTCGAATCCAGGCTCGAGAGGCTGAGATACGCCGGAGCAAAGCCGGAAACGGCCAAAGAAACTCGAACGGCCAGGGTCTGGATGAAGACCTTCGAGGTCTAGCCTCGAATCTTCAATGAGCAAGCGTGTGAGAGCAGCAGATGGTAGGTAGAGGTCGTCCATGGCTAGATTAGCCATGGATTCTGGAGGTAGGTGGATATTAGGGTTTCAGAGGTTGAGACGGTTCGAGAGAGAGGAGAGGAACCAGAGGCGGCGGATTTGGAGAATGGGGATAGGGTTAGGGTCGTTTGGGAATTAAAATGGTAAGTAGGAAATGTGGACGTTGATCATTTTGATCAACGGCCTGGATCAAAAGGGAGTCGGGCGGGTAAAAATAAACGGGCCGTGGGTCGGGTTAATTAAGAAATTGGGTAGGGAATTTTGGGTCTGATTTGGGCTTAAGATTGAGGTTAATTTCGGGCTAAAATTGAAATGCAAAGGGCTAACTCTTAAATAGCCACTTTCCCCTTGTTTTAATCTATAAAAAATAGCAAAATAATTTCTGGAAATAAATCAAATGTGATAAAATGATTAATGATACATAATTATCCAATTAAAAATACTGGAGTCAATTTTATAAATATAATTACAGTTGAATCTTTAAAGAGGCTAGTATTGCAATTATATGCAATTTACTTTTAAAAATACCAAATGAATTTGTAAAAATATGCAAAAATCATGTTAGCTATGTTTTGATGTAAATATGAGAATAAAATAAATCGTTCACAAAAATGGCAAATTTTGGGAATAATTATTGGATTTTATGGTATAAAAATAGGCAATAAATTGGTTTAAAAAATCATCAAAAATATCAAAACTCATGGGTGTGCTTATATATGCACAAATATGCTATTTTGGAAGTATTTTGGGTACGAAAAATACATAGGGAAAAATTGGGTATCAGCAGCTGCCCCTCTTTACCCGAGGAGGATGAAAGAGTTGTCGGGTAAAGACAAGATGGCCAATTTTGACCGGATCGACGATTGGAAAGAACTTTGACCGAGCTCTAGTTTTACAGGAATCAGGCCATACGTAGTTCAGGAACCATTGACGGAGTATGTTGATGGATATTCGAAAAGGAACGGACGCGATGCTTAGGTTTGGAAAAGGTGTTTGGAGTCGGATGGGCTGCGGGAACCAGAGCCGGATCGCTCCTGCTGAGACGGCCGTTTACTAGCCGGTGTACCTGCAAATGCAATATAGGCGTATATCGTGCATAAACGTAAACGTGATGCATGTTCCCATTGGACCATGAATGGTGTCCTCGGACGGTTAGGATGACGTCCTTAGACCATGATGTCCTGGGCCATGAAACGCAAAATTAAGGGATTCGCAGGCTATGAGATGACGTTCTCGGGCCATGATGATGGTGCCTCCGAACCATGATGCCTTTGAATAATGATGTGCAGGATATAAAGTGGGGTCCTCGAGCCATGGCATGGTGTTCTCGGACTATGAGGATGATGCCTCCGAACGATGACGCCTTTGGACAGTTTGGCGATATTTCAGCCCATGAGATGCAAGATTTGCAGTATTTCAGCCGATGCAAAGAAATGTAAATGGCTATATTTCAGCCGATAGAAATTTAAATAAACAGGCGATGTTCCAGCCGATGGAGAATTTAAATAATAATCTGGCGATATTTCTGCCGATGCAAAAAGTGTAAATGGTGATATTTCAACCGATAGAGAATTTAGATAAAGTTTGGCGATATTTCAGCCGATACAAAAAGAATGTAAATGGCGATATATCAGCTGACCGAAAACATAGGTATAGATGATGGTGGAGATTTTAAATATGATCTGGCGATCTTTCAGCCGATGTAGAATTTAAATAAAGTTTGGCGATATTTCAGCCGATACAAAAAATGTAAATGGCGATATTTCAGCCGATTGCATGACGTAAGTAAAAGGTGGCGATATTTCAGCCATGCAAGAGAAATAAAGTGGCGATATTTCAGCCATGCAGGAAAGATAAGGTGGCGATATTTCAGCCATGCAAGTGGAGGTAGAGCTTAACCTCGGAAGGCAGAAAGATAGCCTTATGCGGATAATGCAGGATGGACACAACGCTTGGTCTCGGAAGGCAGAAAGGTAGCCTTATGCAATGCAGGAAATGCAAATGGAGACAACGCTTAGTCTCGGAAGGTAGAAAAGTAGCCTTATGCAATGCAGGAAATGCAGATGGAGACAACGTTTAGTCTCGGAAGGCAGAAAAGTAGCCTTGTGCAACAGGAAATGCAGATGGAGACAACGTTTAGTCTCGGAAGGGAGAAAAGTAGCCTTATGCGATGCAGAAAATGCAGATGGAGACAACGCTTAGTCTCGGAAGGCAGAAAAGTAGCCTTATGCAATAAGATAAAAGCGAATAGTAAGAAGAAGAAAAAAAAATCTTAGCTGATAGCTGATCGTGATATTGCGGCTGCTGGGGCCATTACGTGCGGATAGCAAATGCGAATAGGCGCGACGGTTCAAGGCGATTGCGTAACATGTTTGGTAACTTTGTGACTTGGGTGCCTGCATCCAAAGAAAATCGTGAGTTTTGTAAAGGGGAAGGGTTAGTTCGCTCTTCTGTGGCTTCCGTCGTCGTGCATCATTGGGGTAGCATCGCTAAACAGCAGTTATCATAGTTATGCATGATTTAACAAATATAACGTAAGTAGAAAATGGTTTTGTTTAAATGAACCAACGACTGCGACGTGGTTCAAAGCATTGCAACCTTTCTTGTTCCGGAATTTTGAGGGTCCTCCTCAAAATTCTGCCCCAGTTTACTGGGCTGGCACTTCTGACGGCTGCGCTGAACGGATGAAAAATCAACTTCGGAATTTTGAGGGTCCTCCTCGAAATTCTGCCCCAGTTCACTGGCTGACATCCCTGGCTATGAGCGGCTGAAGACTGACTTCGGAATTTTGAGGGCCCTCCTCAAAATTCTACCCCAGTTCCAATAATAGGGGGACATGAAATTTTTATTAAATTGTGACCGAACCCATAGGGCTGCCTACGTATCCCCTCTTAAACGGGAATCAGGTCAGGCGTAGTTCAAATTACATCATAAAGGAAATCGTAAGTGGTTACACATAGTATCGTTTCACTGCGTCTGAATTGATTGGCTTCGGCCAGACTTCTCCGTCCATTTCTGCAAGGATAAGGGCCCTTCCAGTTAGAACCCGGTGAACCATGTACGGACCTTGTCAGTTGGGAGAGAATTTCCCCCTGGCTTCATCTTGATGCCGGAATATCTTCTTCAACACCAGCTGCCCCGGTGTAAACTTCCTTGGCTTGACTCTTTTGTTGAAGGCTCTGGACATTCTGTTCTGATACAACTGACCGTGGCAAACTGCATTCATCCTTTTCCCATCTATAAGGGCTAACTGCTCGTAGCGACCTTTTACCCATTCTGCGTCGTCCAACTCTGCTTCTTGTATGATCCTTAAGGAGGGAATCTCTACCTCGGCGGGGATGACCGCCTCTGTACCATAGACCAGCATGTAGGGAGTTGCTCCGGTCGATGTACGGACTCTGGTGCGGTATCCCAGTAAAGCGAATGATAACTTCTCATGCCATTGTTTGTGACTTTCGACCATCTTCCTTAGTATCTTCTTGATATTCTTGTTGGCTGCCTCCACGACTCCATTCATCTGAGGCCTGTAGGCTGTAGAATTATTATGTTTGATCTTGAATGCCTCACACATTGCTTTCATCAAGTCGCTGTTGAGATTGGAACCATTATCAGTGATGATTGATTCTGGAACCCCGAATCGGCAAACAATACGATCACGGACGAAGTCTGCCACAACTTTCTTATTCACTGCTTTGTATGACGCTGCCTCAACCCATTTAGTAAAGTAATCGATTGCCACCAGGATAAATCTGTGCCCATTTGATGCGGCAGGCTCGATAGGTCCAATGACATCCATCCCCCAGGCGGCAAATGGCCACGGTGAGCTTGTTGTAGTAAGCTCATTTGGAGGCACCTTTATCATGTCTGCATGTATCTAACAGCGATGGCACTTGCGAACGTACTGGATATAGTCTGTTTCCATAGTCATCCAAAAATACCCTGCTCGGAGTATCTTCTTTGCTAAGACAAAACCATTCATGTGCGGCCCGCATGTCCCTGCATGCACTTCGTCCAATAGTCTGGATGCTTCTTTCGCTTCGACACACCTTAGCAAACCCAAATCGGGAGTCCTCCTGTACAGGATTCCTCCGCTGTGAAAGAAGTTGTTGGATAATCTCCAGAGCGTGCGCTTTTGAGTGGCGTTGGCAAGTTCTGGATATTCCCCTGTTGTCAAGTACTCCTTGATGTCGTGGAACCATGGTTTTCCGTCTGCTTCTTCCTCAACGTGAGCACAATAAGCTGGCTGATCATAAATCTTTACTGGGATGGGATCAATGAAATTTATGTCTGGATGCTGGATCATGGATGATAATGTGGCTAATGCGTCAGCGAACTCGTTCTGGACCCTGGGGACGTGCTGAAATTCTGTCTTTGTGAATC
Source organism: Nicotiana attenuata (assembly GCF_001879085.1). Lineage (NCBI taxonomy): Eukaryota > Viridiplantae > Streptophyta > Magnoliopsida > Solanales > Solanaceae > Nicotiana > Nicotiana attenuata. The sequence goes on along the minus strand of NW_017670504.1, from coordinate 26,054 downwards.
TTTTCCTCAACTCCTGTATGTGATGCAGGTAGGGAAGTATCTTAGAGTTTTTGGTGGCCCATTCTTCTCGAACTTGATGTATGAGTAGGTCTGAGTCCCCGATCACTAGTAACTCTTGAATGTTCATGTCAATGGCTATCTTGAGCCCCAGGATGCAGGCTTCGTATTCGGCCATATTATTTGTGCAAGGGAACCTGAGCTTGGAGGATACCGGGTAGTGCTGGCCGGTTTCTGATACTAGGACTGCCCCTATGCCAACTCCTTTGAAATTTGCGGCTCCGTCGAAAAACAACCTCCAACCATCGTAGGATTCTGCAATATCTTCTCCTACAAAGGATACTTCTTCGTCAGGAAAATACATTTTCAGTGGTTCGTATTCTCCTTCAATGGGATTCTCGGCAAGGTGATCTGTTATGGCTTGACCCTTGACTGATTTCTAAGTCACTTAAACAATGTCGAACTCACTCAACAAGATTTGCCACTTGGCGAGCTTGCCAGTGGGTATGGGCTTCTGGAAAATATACTTCAGCGGGTCCATCCTGGATATGAGATAAGTAGTGTGAGCACAGAAATAATGCCTCAATTTCTGAGCTACCCAAGTCAGAGCACATAAGGTGCGCTCTAATGGAGAATACCGGGCCTCGTACGGGGTGAACTTCTTGCTGAGATAGTAGATGGCTTGCTCCTTTCTCCCCGTTTCATCATGTTGTCCCAGAACACAACCGAATGCTCCATCCAATACCGCAAGGTAAAGCAATAGAGGTCTTCCTGGCTCGGGAGGAACCAAGACTGGCGGCGTTGACAGGTATTCCTTGATTCTGTCAAAGGCTTTCTGACAATCGTCGGTCTATCTAGTAGCAGCGTCTTTCTTTAGCATTTTAAAGATGGGTTCACAAATGACTGTGGACTGAGCTATGAACCGGCTGAAATAGTTGAGTCTCCCCAGGAAACTCATCACGTCTTTCTTGTTCTTTGGCGGTGGCAATTCTTGAATGGCTCTGACCTTTGACGGGTCCAATTCTATCTCTCGACGACTCACTATGAAACCCATTAGTTTTCTGGTAGGAACCCCAAACGCACATTTGGCGGGATCCAGTTTCAGATTATACCTTCTCAGCATGTTGAAGAACTTTCTCAAATCTTCCAAATGATCAGTGGCTTTCTTGGATTTGATGATGACGTCGTCCAAATATACCTCGATCTCCTTGTGTATCATGTCGTGAAAGATAGTAGTCATGGCTCTCATATAGGTGGCGCCAGCATTCTTCAACCCAAATGGCATCATTTTGTAACAATACATTCCCCACGGCGTGATGAAAGCCGTTTTCTCTACATCTTCCTCGTCCATCCATATCTGATGGTATCCGGCGAAACAATCAACAAAAGACTGCAACTCATGCTTGGCGCAGTTGTCGATGAGAATGTGTATGTTTGGCAAGGGGAAGTCATCTTTGGGACTGGCCCGGTTAAGATCCCGGTAGTCGACACAGATTCTAACCTTCCCCTCCTTCTTTGGTACCGGCACGATATTGGCTAACCATGTTGGATACTCTACTACCTTGAGAACCTTAGCTTTGACTTGCTTAGTAACCTCTTCTTTGATTTTCAAACACATGTCGGGCTTGAATTTCCTGAGCTTCTGCTTTACCGGCGGACAGGCTGGATCTGTTGGCAGTTTGTGAGCTACAATGGCCGTGCTGAGACCAGTCATATCATCATACGACCAGGCGAATATGTCCTCATATTCTTTTAAAAATTCCGCATACTTTTCCCTTTCTGATGGCGAGAAGTGAACACTGATGCGAGTTTCTTTGACGTTCTCTATATCTCCCAAATTAATGACCTTAGTTTCTTCCAGGTTGGACTTAGGTCTATTCTCAAAATTCTCAACCTCTCTGACGACCTCTTCAGGTATTTCATCTTCTTCTGAGTCTATGTCCTTTTGTTGCGTTGTTTCGTTGCAAGTCACAGTCGTTGGTTCATTGTCAAGATAAGTAATAGTAATGCTGTATAAAATAGAGTAAATGATAGAGAAAATAATAAGCGAGATATATATGATAAACTGAAATGCTTTGATTAAAGTCAAAGCTGTTTGAAACATCGGAGCTCTTTTCGAAATTGAAGACAATGCGGAAAGAAAATCAACTAGTAAAATGAACTAAAAAAATGTGATGCATGCTGCTTTTGTTTAGCCTTGCTACCCCGAAACCCTCGGGGCTCTGACGGTCCTAATTGACCATTTGCTGAGGCGGTCTCCCCTGCTTACAGCTTGTACGGAAGGGCCTTCCTCCCCTTTCTCCTCGAAAAGAACACACAAGTCCATATCATCATCCTCCAGGAACAAATTCTTCATGGCCGCCAACGCTTCATCTTCTTCTGACCCATATATAGTATCTGCCGGTTGGAAGGTCTGTTCCAGGCTGGGTATCGGAAACTCCAATGGATAGTAGGGGCCGCGCCATGGTGGCGACCAGTTCTGGAATTCTTCCCAAGTGTAACCATACCCTAAGCCAAAGGTAGTGCCATGCTTCTTCAATTTGATGGGCTTAGTGATCCCCTGAAGATTTTTACCAAGTCCTTTTCCAGGCTCGTACCCGCACCAATTTAGGATACTTTCGATCTTGTTGTCCCACCACTTGTCTTTGTCTACAGCGTTGACCCTTTCGATGTGGTGGTATGTCTCTCCGCCTATTCTCCTTCTGCCCCCGATCATTGGGATAGTCTGGCGACTATATATGGGGTTACTACCATCGCCATGAATGATCACCTCTTGGTGGTTCCATTCAAACTTTATCACCTGATGCAGGGTTGATGCTACGGCTTCGGCAGCATGGATCCAGGGGTGTCCCAACAGCAAGTTGTAGGATGTCGGGACGTCTATCACTTGGAAGTCGACGTCGAACCATGTTGGCCCCATTTGCAAGCACAGGCTGATTTCTCCAATAGTAGATCTCTGGGATCCATCGAAGGCTTTGACATTGATAGCCCCATCTTTGATCTCATGCAGGCTTTTTCCCAAGGTTCTGAGAGTTATCAGCGGACAGATGTTGAGGCTTGATCCTCCATCAATCAGGACTCTAGTGATGAAATAATCTTCACATTGCACGGTGATGTGCAGTGCTTTGTTGTGGCTCAAACCTTCTGGCGGCAACTCGTCTTCGTGGAAGGTTATTTTATGGCTCTCCAACACTTGCCCCACCATATTCGCCATTTCACCCCCGGTTATATTGCTGGGCACATAGGCTTCGCTTAGTATCTTCATTAAGGCATTCTTGTGAGCGTCTGAACTCTGCAGAAGAGCCAGGATAGATATCTGTGCTGGTGTTTTGTTCAGCTGTTCAGCGACTGAGTACTCCTTAGCCTGTATTTTCCTCCAAAGATCGTCGGGTCCTGTCTCAATGGGACGTCCCGGGGCTTGCTTACCGGATTCGGCTAGGTGCTCTGGGGTGTAGACCCTCCCTGTTCTAGTCATTCCTTGTGCGGCAATCGTTTCTCCTGTCTTTGTTTTTCCTTTCCTCCTAGCTTCGGCAGTGTAATCCCATGGTATGGCATTTGAGTGGAATGGTGTTATGTCAGTCATTGCCACCGGAATAGGCACCCTTGGTGGTAACACAACAACTTCAAAGGGTGTAGGTGCCTTTGGAACTCCAAATTCAACCTCGATTGGTCCGGGCGCCTTTGCAGAGGGAGGCGCTTCAAATTCAAGAGGTATAGACATATTTACTTCGCCGTCCATGGAGGGCTGATTCTGCACAACAATTGGGTTAAGGGTAACCGCTGGCTTCTTTGGTTCATCCCCTTCAGCAATCAAACCTATTGACCCTTTGGGGTCCCAATCATCCTCGATCTCGATCATATGAATGTCTCCACCTTTGTGGTCAGGCAGGGGGTTATTATGAACATTAGGAGTAGGCTCCTTTGCTACAATGACCTTATTGTCGATCAGGGTCTGAATCTTGTCTTTCAACGAACGGCACTCGTCAAGGGTGTGTCCCTTCATGCCGGAGTGATACGCACAGGTCTTGTTGGGGTTGACCCACTGGGAGGGATTTTTTGGAGCTTTGGCTAGGATAGGAGTGACGTAACCAGCAGCTTTAAGTCTTTCATATAGCTGGTCAATCGGTTCAGCGATGGCTGTGTATTGTCTGGGAGGTTTGAGCGTTATAAGCTTGGTAAACAGGTGCTGGTTGAGAGTATCTGGGTGAGGTGGGTTGATATGTGAGAGGTGGAGAGGATTGGTAAACGGGAGGAGGATAGGAAGGGTGCGGGTGCTTGGTAATTCGGGATGGGCTGATATGTAAGTGGAGGTGATGGGTAAGTGTGGTATTTTGGTGGTGATTTGGCTCCCTGTGCGACCATCACGACACTTACATCTTTCTTCTTGGACGTGCCACCAGTTTGTAAAGCCTTATTGGTGGCTTGCAATGCTTCAAGATTTGTAACCATACCATTCTTGATGCCCTCTTCGATTCTTTCTCTGAGTTTGATGATATCAGAGAACGTTTGACCCTCGATCAACATCACCCTTTCGTAATATTGGGTATCCTGAGCCCGGACGAAGAATCTATTCATTTGCTCTTCTTCTAGGGCCGGCCTGACCTTTGCAGCTTTTGACCTCCAACGAGTAGCATACTCGCGGAATGTTTCGGTAGGTTTCTTCTTCAAATTCTGTACGTAGAATACATCTGGTGCGTTCTCTGTATTAAACCAGAATCTATCCATGAAGTCCGATGCCATACCTACCCAACTCGTCCATTTCTTGGGGTCTTAACTGATGTACCAGGATAGTGAATCTCCCTTTAAGCTCCTCATGAAGAGCTTCATACGGATCTTCTCATCTCTTCCGACCCCCACTAGCTTATCGCAATAGGTCCTCAGGTGGACTCTGGGATCTCCTGTTCCATCAAACATTTCGAACTTGGGAGGTTTGTACCCCTCCGGGAGTTCAACATCTGGTTGCACAACCTCGTAATTCAATCCTTCAATACCTTTGTTACCTTCTACGCCCCGAACTCGACTGGTTAATTTCTTGAGCTCTGTCGCTAAGTTCCTGATGAGGGAGTCCTTGTCATCAGACTCAGGTGCATTTGAGATGGGTTAGGCGTAGTGGGGTACAGTATCCACGTAAATAGGAGTGTTGTGGAGATGGTCATTTGTGGTGTTCAGTGGATCGGGAATGAGTAGCGGGGTGTTATTTGGAGCGTGGCATGTGTTACAGGTATGAGTGGGTTGTATCTGTGGTTGCGGGGTGTTTTGTGGAGGTGCGGGATTTTGAGTGATGACATCAGGAGCGGTGAGGGAAAATGACAGGTTTGCCAAATTCCGAACATGATCCAGTTCTTCTCGAAATTTCAACAGCTTTTGTTCCAGTTGTGCAGTAGTTTCCTTAGCAACCGGGGTACCCTGAGGAATCTCAATCTCCTTTCTGGCGCTTGTATCTCCCATTTTGCCTTTGTTTTTGTTCCGGACAGGACTCGGAGGAGGAGGAGGTGGAGGGCCCTTGGATCTTGTGGAGTATACTGATGGTGCCAGAATGCACGAACTAACCTTTGGGGAGGGGAATAAAAATAAAAGAAAAAAAACAAAAAGGTAACAAGTTAGTGCGGGTCCTGAGGAAAAAGTATTGCAGTATTTAAACACATTGGGTGAGAATATAAATCGCGCCCTAATTTTGGTGCCTCGTTGTGCCCGAGGTAGGCCTAGCGACAAATAGTTTTGGAGAACTTATAATGCTAAATGCCTCATTTTATTGATAAAAATAAGACGAATCCAAAATGACTCTAAATAATAGAAAGTAAATGTCACTAGTGGCCATTGGCCTTATTACATCATTAAAGCAAAATAAAGGACTCCTAACTACTTAGTCCCAGAAGGACCTTCCCCAGATTTGGCAGTCTTGTCTCCCTCGAACAGCTCACCGACTCGCGTAGTTCTAGCAGTAAGTAGGTTCGGGCCAGATGTCCGCCCGCATTTCTTTCGGTGTTTTGGAAGTCTTCGATCCTCTTGATGAACTTTCCTTCCAGCTCTACTAGACCCCGCTCCAAATATCCTAGTCGGTTGTTGGTGCTGACAGCCATTTCTTTCGACTCCTCGATCAATTTCTGATGGGCTTCTTGTATTTCCCGATGCTCACTTTCACACTCTCGAATTCTCTTGCGCAGTTGACTATACTTAACCTGTGCTTCAGCATGCTCGTCAACAGTTCTGTGACCTCGAACGAATCTCGGATGACCCATGCCATCGTCTTCTAACCAACCCGAATAATGCGGCACGCAACCAGCGTGGTACCTGTCTGGCTCGATGGATTCCTTCCCCAAAACGATTTTACAATGCCACAAATGCTGAGCTTGGCACCTGTGAGGGCTATCACCGTCCTAGAAATCAGCCCTGAGGTGACTTGTTTTATCAACCCTTGGTATGATTTGTCTTCTTCCATCCTGCCTCATGGCTCGGAGAGGAACGTAAGGATAAGTCCCTCTCAAACCAATCAGTATGAGAAATGGTGCATCTCGGGATCGAACAATGAATTCATCCATAGGGAACCACTCAAACATCCATTGCACCTGGTCTTCTTTCAGATATTCGAATAGTTCTACCCACCCTCTGGCGTCCTCTAGCTGAGCGAACATCTTTGGCATATAATTCGTACGCCTCGGCTGGTGGAAGGCGATATGATCATCCCAATCTCTGCGTAGGATCTCCTGTCGGTATTCTCCTTTCTGGAGGTGCTCCATGAGCCAAAGCTGAAACAATAAGTTGCAACCCTCAAAATGACTGCCTTGTTGTTGACACTTGTTCAAGGCGCGGTAAATCTCGGCGACGATCATGGGCACTATGCTGAAAGTTTGCCCACCAATTCCTTCCATCAAAGTTTTGGTTACCATGGCTAGTCTGGTGTGGATCCTAGCCTTCTTCATAGGGAACACGATCATCCCCAAAAAGCAAAACATGAAAACAAAGACCCTTCTATGGACATGCCCCAATGAGGTGATAGCAAATTCGTCTAAATAGGTGCGGTATGACTTGCTATGGCCGTACCTTTCGTATAGATAGTCAAACGGGATGTAGGAGTCTTTCAAACAGGTTAAGTCTGGGTTTTTCTACAACCCCATCATTTTTAGGAAACCCCTTCCTTTGCGACTTTCTGGCACAAGCAGACCCAGAGTCTCCCAAGGAATTCCAGCTAGACCCCCTATCTCTTCAAGTAAAGGAGTCATCTCTAGATCACCAAAGCGGAACACAGATTTGTCACTATCCCAGAACAATGTTGCAGTCTCTATGATTCTGTTGTTAAGTTCTCCAAATAAATGCACAGAACGTGGAGGTACCCGTTTGGGTTTCAAGGAAACCCGGTGGACTTTGGACAAGGCTATCTTAATGAGTCATTATGTGGACAACATAACTGACTCGGCTAGGTTTGACTATGATGCATGTACAGTTTAACGGAGTAAGGTTTCTATCTTGAAGTGCTAGACTGGTACCCTTGAGCGGACAACTCAAGAGGGAAAGGCACGGAACCGTCGACTACACTGTTGATCGACTGGTTTTACCGCAAATATGCCTTTGCCAAATTTAGGGGGTGGTAGTATTGGAAGTGCGCAACTACTCATTATAAGCGTTGCTATAGTATTTGTTTGGCACGAGTGGAATATGATGTTGAAGATGCAGTTTACAAGGATGAAACAAATTGACATGTATTTTCACGTTGATACAATAAAGTTTACAATGATTGCTCAGAAATTACAACAATATTGATGGAAAAGCAATAAATGAAAGTAATTAAAGAAAAAGAAACAAAAGAAACAAGTTAGTTTCAAATAAAGACAGTAAACAAAAGCAATAAAAGAAAGCAATAAAGTCACATATAGCATGTAATGGTAAAAGCCTAAAGAAGTCCCCAGCAGAGTCGCCATGCTGTCGACGCCCCCTTTTTTTTTTCCTCGCGGAATCGGGTTCACGACATTTGGGAAGACAACTCTTTTCCAACTTTGGGAATTGGGTTTTTTGAGAGTTTGGAGAGTCGCCACCTAATGATTATAGTGCATTAGGACACTTTTAGAAGAATTAAAGATGCAGACGAGAGTTTTGGGTAAGGGCTTGAAATTATCTCGAGGGGAAGGTGTTAGGCACCCCTCAAGATCCACTAGTGTGGTTCCCGACCATGCTACAATTGTGAATTTAGATGTAAATGTAAATAAACAAGTACAAGAAGCACAAAAGGTTAAAAGAAGTGCTGAATTTTAAAGGAGCAATTTTTGTAAAAACGTGCAAGTAGAGGAAAAGGTCAAGTACTTAGTGCAAATAATCCGAAAGATCATGCGAGAAGCAGAAATTGAAAATGCAATAGCTTTAAAGATTCAGAAAATTTTGTTAAACTAATAAAGAAGGAGAAAGGGGTCCTAGGTTTATACATTACATGGATCATTCACACAACACTGGTACTCAGTTGTACGCGGAGTGTTATCGTGTAATCATTATCTCTATGTCTACCCTTCCCACCCCGTTAAGGTATTAAAGCGCGGAACGGTATCGTTTACTTATCGCATGCTACTACCCGTCCCAATCCTATTAGTCCCGGGGTATTAGGACTTCTAATCATAAAGGGGAAGAAAGGGATGGGGGCCTTTGTGGGGTTTAAAG
>NW_017670504.1:3086-16420 GCF_001879085.1 Nicotiana attenuata | reverse complement strand
TTACGTACTTAAAGTTTAACGTTTCGTCCCCGTCCCCCTTCCTTTACCTTAAACGAACCGACCTAGTCGTTTCGGGTTTACCCCCGGGTACCCCCGTAGGACGTCCCCTTCCCCTTCGTAACGTTAACGGTTAGGTAGTCGACTAGTAGGAAGGACGTCGGTCGGTCCTTTCCCTTACCTAACTTACGTCGACCTAACTTTACTTTAACTTAACTTCGTAGTAGTAGTACCCCTGGGGTGTAAAGCAATGCCTGGAATCCCTGAGATTCCTTGGAACTTTGAAACACCTTGGATATAGAGAAGGCTTTGGAAATCTGGATCCCGAAAGTGGCTCAATCGCATGTTATTAGACATTAAGGTTGAATTAGGCTACTCGGATCTATCTGTTAGCTTTTGATGTATCTTTTAATTTCCAGTTTGATTCGTTGGATTGTAATAATTTTGTATGAAACTCGGGGAGTATAGTAAAAGGGTGTGGGAGGGGTCTTTACTTTTCTTGCACCCAAAGGGTAGAAATCATGAGTTAGGATTTTTATTCAAACTAGAAGTCCTGCCTATAGGGTCTTTAATACTGATTCAATCACATAGAGACCATGCCTATAGGATTTAACGCTTAACTTTACCGCAAAATCACCTAGAAATCATGTCTATAGGATTTAACATTCATGTTCTGTAATGGCACATATAGAGATCATGTCTATAGGCTCTTGCATTTCCGCATATACAAATGTCAGTAGGCAAACCGTTTATAGGCTTAATAACAAAGTTGCATATATACATCATGTGTATAAGACTTCTATTAATGTCATGAAAGGGTGTTAAAATCGGTAAACGTATAGAAAGCATGCCTATAGGAAACCTCGTCTTTAATACCATCATTCGTTCTTAAGCAGTATCGATTGCTGGAACTAGTGTCTTTACTAAAACTGGTAATTTTCTACTTCTGAAACCCGCTAAAATTGGTAAACCTTTTTCCTATAGCCAATCTGCACTCCCCCGAAACTCGTAAACCTTTTAATCAGTCTACATCTTTTCTGAAACAACTGGTAACTCTTTTCTAAAATCGGTTTGCATCTTTTCTCTTTGTTTAAACTGATAATTCTTTTTCTAAAATCAACTTGCATCTTTTCTGAAACTACTGGTAACTCTTTGCATCTTTTTCCTGAAATTAATAGATCCTACGCCTAGGTTTTTATTTCAACTCATAAACAAAGGTTGGATAATTAATGAATTGGGTCAGTCCCTGGCAACTGTATCCGGGTTGCCTAATGCAGACTCTCTGTTTAAATACATGTGTTGAACCAGTCCGCTCGCTGCTTAACTTAATCTAAGACCAAATCAGCATTTGTCAAGGCATGCTAAACTAAATGATTGTTTGACTTCTGGGGTTAATTTGAAGTCTTGTATGCTTGCTTGTCCTCCCCTTTTACTTGATACTTGTTTTGAATGTCGAGCTAGAATTTTATCCTTTAAACCCCACAAAGGCCCCCATCCCTTTCTTCCCCTTTATGATTAGAAGTCCTAATACCCCGGGACTAATAGGATTGGGACGGGTAGTAGCATGCGATAAGTAAACGATACCGTTCCGCGCTTTAATACCTTAACAGGGTGGGAAGGGTAGACATAGAGATAATGATTACACGATAACACTCCGCGTACAACTGAGTACCAATGTTGTGCGAATGATCCATGTAATGTATAAACCTAGGACCCCTTTCTCCTTCTTTATTAGTTTAACAAAATTTTCTGAATCTTTAAAGCTATTGCATTTTCAATTTCTGCTTCTCGCATGATCTTTCGGATTATTTGCACTAAGTACTTGACCTTTTCCTCTACTTGCACGTTTTTACAAAAAATTGCTCCTTTAAAATTCAGCACTTCTTTTAACCTTTTGTGCTTCTTGTACTTGTTTATTTACATTTACATCTAAAGTCACAATTGTAGCATGGCCGGGAACCACACTAGTGGATCTTGAGGGGTGCCTAACACCTTCCCCTCGAGATAATTGCAAGCCCTTACCCAAAACTCTGGTCTGCATCTTTAATTCTTCTAAAAGTGTCCTAATGCACTATAATCATTAGGTGGCGACTCTCCAAACTCTCAAAAAACCCAATTCCCAAAGTGGGAAAAGAGTTGTCTTCCCAAATGTCGTGAACCCGATTCCGCGAGGAAAAAAAAAGGGGGCGTCGACAAACCTTCCTCAAACATTCTAAATGAATGGAAAGTGAACCTAGCTATCCTCACATAGTCATTATCGGAGACCCATTGGAAGGAATCACTACTAGAAGATCCCAAAAGCTCAAATCACATGTGGCTCTAATTTCTCAACTTGAGCCAAAGAAAGTGGATGAAGAACAGAAAGATGTTCACTGGATCAAAGCAATGAAAGATGAACTTGATCAGTTTGAAAGAAATAAAGTGTGGGAACTAGTTCCAAAACCTTCAAACTCCTCTATTGTAGGAACAAAATGGGTGTTCAGGAATAAATTGAATAAATCTGGACAAGTAGTTCGAAATAAAGCAAGGCTAGTTGCACAAGGATACTCTCAGCAAGAAGTAATCGACTATGACAAAACCTTCGCACCTGTAGCAAGATTGGAATCTATTCGAATATTACTTGTATTTGCCGCTCACAAAAGATTCAAACTGTTTCAAATGGATGTAAAAAGTGTGTTTCTAAACGGCTACATCTCTGAAGAAGTATATGTGAAGCAACCTCCTAGATTTGTAAATGTCACTCTCCCAGATCATGTATACAAGCTGACTAAAGTTCTGTACGGACTCAAGCAAGCTCCTCGTGCATGGTATGAAAGGTTAAGCTATTTCCTTCTAAATCAAGGTTTCAAACGAGGTAATATAGATACAACTCTATCCATTAAGAATTCAAGTTCAGGTAATCTTATTACTCAAATTTATGTTGATGACATTTTTTTTGGTAGTCCTAACTCTGTTCTATGTGAATTGCTCTTTCTATGAAATGAGAATTTGAAATGAGTATGATGGGAGAATTAACTTTCTTTCTTGGACTGCAAATCAAACAGTCTCCTAAAGGGATCTTCATTAGCCAAACCAAGTACACCAAGGAACTTATAAAGAAGTTTGGCATGGAGAATGCTAAGTCTACTGGAACTCCAGTGAGTCCAACAATGATCTTGATGAAGACAACAATGGAAAAAGTGTTGATGAAACTATGTGTAGAGGAATGATTGGATCCTCATTATACCTCACTGCTAGTTGACCAGATATTATGTTTTGTGTTTGCAAGTGTACAAGATTTCAGTCGGCTCCTAAGGAATCCCATCTTACTGCTATTAAACGTATTATAAGATACCTCATTTGTACCTCTGAACTAGGATTATGGTATGCTCATTCTAATAATTTTGCTTTAAGAGGATTTTCATATGCAGATTTTGCAGGTGATAAGATCGACAGGAAAAGTACCAGTGGCACATGTCAACTTTTGGGAAATGCACTAGTTTCTTGGCATAGCAAGAAACAAAATTGTGTTGCCTTATCAACAACTGAAGCAGCATATTTAGCTGTTGGAAGTTGTTGTACACATGTTCTATGAATAATGCATCAACTTCTCGACTACGATCTATCTCTTACCTCTACTCTTATATTTTGTGATGATACTAGTGCCATATGTTTGTCAAAAAATTCTGTGCATCATTCTAGAGCAAAGCATATAGAAATCAAGCATCATTTTATCCGTGATCATGTTGCTAAAGGTGATATTGTATTAGAGTTCATTAGCACTGAATCTCAACATGCTGATATTTTTACAAAACCTCTTTTAGAGGAAAGATTTTGTTTACTACGGAAAAAGATTGGCATTGTGCCAAATTTATAAAACAAATCTTTTTGTATTTTCCTAAAATATTTTATTCCCATTATTATGAGTGTTTAACTTTAATTTGTTGTAAGTATCATTATTACTTTTCCATATGTACCGCCGAAATATCCTTTCATAAAGGTCACTCCATTCTGAATCCGCCCTGTCCATTAACCAAGACGACTCTTCAATCTTTCCAATGCCCTGTTAAAGACCTTTTCTTCTTCTTTTCACTCCTCATTCTCATCTAGCAAATTTTCTCACCATGGCAAAAAGAAATCTTTCCTCTTCCACTGCAACCAGACGAAGCAGAAGATTTCAAAAAACCCTCAACCCTGAAGAAACTGTAGACCTGGAGTCATCCATCGACTCAGATTTTCTCAAAATAGACAATGAGAGCAATGAATCTTCAGAAAATCTTCCCATTATCCAGAAAAAGGCAGGAAAAAGGCCCATGGAGCAAACCCCCAAAAAGCCTGGATGCAAGAAAGAAAAGGTGGAAAGCATGGAATTCGGACTAGAGGACAAATTGATCTTTTATGGACCTAGTGAAAAAGCAAGGTTTGAGTCTTATAAGTCAAAATCTATGGCTTAAGGATGCTCTGTAAGCCTTTCTCTTATGAAAAATCTGCACTGTGATGTGACTGCTATATTTGATTTTCAACATCTTTCTTCTCTGTTTGATACTATTGGGAACACTGTTTATGAAGAGCCTATGAGAATGTTCTATGCAAATTTGTTTGTGAATGATAAAGACGAATTTTGGAACCCATGGTTTTAGGCACTCAAATTGTTTTGCACTCTTATCAATTTGAAAAGATCTTCTCTACTAAGTTTAGTGGGTTTGATGTCTGTGCAAAATTCTTGGCCGAAAGACTTTTGAGTCTCTTTTGAAGAAGCAAAAGCCTTTCTGTCTGATAACCCTCCTGATATTGGTCCCAAGAATCTGAAGTTTGAACACCGTATTTTGGCCCACATGATTGCCACTACTTTATGCTTGAGAGTATCAGGAACATATCTTCTTCTGCTGCTTGTTTACCATATGGTCTCTGATAGTAGCCTATATTATGCGATGTAGATGCTATTTATGCTCTAAGTTAACCATACTTTATTGATGTTTTAAGCGCTAAATGATAACAAAATGCTCTAATTGAGGTTTTTATGCTTTGCAGGAGCTACTCCGAGTTAGGAGGAGGATATAGAGTGTTCTGAGAACAAATATGTAGATACAAGGCCAATCGAGAAGAGCCCGGATGAAAACGAGCAAGAAAAGGCGAAGAAAAACTGGGCAACAGTCCACCGCGATCGCGGTCGGGACGCGACTGGAACGCGGTGGAAAAATGCGTAAAACGGAATGGTCTAAAATGACCGCGGTCGGACCGCGGTCGATCTGGAGAAGGCCGAGAAAGTCCAGGGGCTAAAGTGTAAGGCGTGGGAAACTTATTCTAACCCTATATATACTCAACAAACTCGCCCAAGTCAAGGTTAAGCTTGTTTTTAGACTCAATTGGAGGCAAGAACAAGTGTGAGAAGATCAAGACACCATTAGAGTTTTTCATTCTTCTTCCTGTTATCATTATTTTTTGAATTATGAATTATTTTAGGGCTTTATCTTGTTTTACCATGAGTAGCTAAACATTTAATCTAGGGTTGATGGAATCAATTATTGGATGAAGTCATGATTACGTTTTGATATAATTAAGTCGTTTCTAATTCTATAATTGTTCAACTATGTGTTGTCCTATGATTAATTGAAAGGGCCCTTGATTAATCGTGTCTAGTTACCTTGTGTTGCTTGAGAAAGAACACTAGGTTAGATTGTTGTTGAACAATACCTCTTTTGGATAAGTTAAGAGATTAATTACTTGAATTTAAAAGCGGGGTTAGAAATAACAAAGCTTTGGTGGAATAATTTGTTAACTAGAGTAGTTCGAGAGAATGCTTTTAGTAAATTATCGTAATTGATCGAGAGATAATTGCGATAACATAGAACTCATATTTCTTATAGAGTATTACGGCGAGATTATAGCTAACGTGTCAGGAATTAATCCGACAATTGGGGAAATCAATAACCCTAGACCATTCTACCATTGAAGTTAACTCTATTCTTGATTATTGCTAGTTTTATTATTGTTTTTCATTAGTTCACTAAATTCTACTCATTATCCATTAAAAATCTTGCATTCGGGGATTGTTTGAGCTATTCATTAGCAGTGTTAAAAGTTGTAGTAAATAGGTTAGTTCCCTGTGGGATTCGACTCCGGACTGAACCAGATTATATATTTGCAGCGACCGCTTAGTCCTTTTTATAAGGCGTAGTTGGGCGTGATCAAATTTTGGCGCCGTTTCCGGGGAACTAACGGTGTTATTTATTGTAACTTTGAAGAATTGCTAAGATTATTAGTCTTGATAAAATTTCTGTGGTGTAAAATATTTCCATTGAAATTCTCACAGTTGAACTCTGTAATTCGGGTGCATGCCTAGAAGCTCTTCGAGAACTGGTGAACTCTTTGAAGGACTCTCAGATCCCGAGAAAGCATTCCGGACATTGAACCGGGCTAATAAGAAGAGCAAACAGCTGAAACAAAGCTAACAAAGCAAAACTGAAATGGATGATGTAAACAACGTCAACGGGAACAACAGGAATGATCGAGATGACCCAAATGTCAGAGCAGTAGCACCTCTTGTGCCAGAAGCTGCTCTTTATGATTGGGCACAACAAACAGCGGATAACCTGGCCACAGCAATTGCGGTTCCGTCCATACAAGCGGAGACATTCCAGATTACCAACAACATGCTGCACCTGTTGCAGAATAAAGGGCTGTTCTCCAGGTCATACATTGAAGACCCACAACAACATCTGAAGAACTTCCTATCAATATGTGTCACTCAAAGATAGCCGAATGTGACCCCTGAGGCAATCAAATTATTATTGTTCCCATTCTCAGTAACAGGGGAGGCTCAAACTTGGCTGAATTCGCTCCCAATAAACTCCATTGCTACTTGGGAGGAACTAGTCAAGCAGTTCTTAAACAAGTTTTATCCACCCAACAAAACTGCGAGGCAGATTGATGAGATATTGCAATTCAAGAAGAAACCGACTGAGGCTTTGCAAGAGACCTGGGAGAGGTTTAAGGGCATGTTGGTGAAGTGCCCTCACCATGGAATTCCGGATTAGATTGTGGGACAGAGATTCTATATGGGTTTGGCTGACAGTCTGAAGGACAATATAGATGCTTCAGCCGAGGGTGCATTCTTGAGCAAAACTTTCACAGAGTGCAAGATTCTTCTTGACAAGATGTCTCAAAATTCAGGCTGGATGACGACAGATACAACACTCACTCCAATAGTGCATTCTGTTGCTCTTAAGCCAAACAACACACATGCAGAAAACATAGCCACTCTTATGACCCAGATGAGCTTGCAGACAAAGAAAATCGATGAGATGGGTACGAAACAGGTGCACATTGTGGATACCACAAATGGAGGCTTGTGCACTCCTTGCAAAACCAGTCATATGTGTGCTCGTGGAGTGGAGAGAATGACAACCAGGGATTCACAGCAGACATGAACTATGTCAATAATTTTGGAGGTCAGAGTCAAGGTTGGCAACAATGGGGACCAACATCAAACCAGCAGTACAGACCAAACCAACCACAGCACAACCCCAATTCAGGAGGAGCAAGACCACAAGGCCAAGCCATACCTTACCAAAGGTAACATGGCTATAATCAGCAACACCAGCAACAATTGACCTACCAACCACCTCAGCAGCAGCAGGATAGAAACATGATCGAAATCAGGGGTATGCTTCAACAACTCATTAGGACAAATGGAAAGATGCAAGAGAAGTTAGCTGCACATTACTCAGCAATCAAAGGCATTGAAACTCAATTGGGATAGCTATCTATGGCCTTAAACAATCGCCCACAAGGAACATTGCCTGCAGATACAAACGTTAATCCAAACGAGCAGAACCCGAATCAACTCATGGCAGTGAGTCTCAGAAATGGGAGAGACTTAGACAGGGATCAAGAAGTTGCTCAATCCAGGAGAGAGACAACGCCAACCACTCCAGCTGCCCCAGTTACATTAGAGACCGGTGAGTCGGCAAAGCTCACCGAGGTTGTAATCGAGCAAGCACAGTTTGACAAGAGGAAGGAGAAGGAAGGTGAACAACTCCCAAAACAGGTAGTAGAAAAAGCTTCCAGCAAAGAAAAGACGCAAAGCAGTGGGCAGAGGTTGATTTCTGCACCATTCCCTCAGAGGTTGGCAAAGCAAAAGAAAGATCATCAATACATAAAGTTCATGGAAATGCTCAGACAAATTCAATTGAATATTCCACTGATGGATGCTTTGAGGAAAATGCCAGGGTATGCAAAAATGATGAAGGACCTGATGTCGCGAAAATTTGACTTTCAGGACCTGTCCACTGGCACTCTTGACGTAGACCTGCAGCGCGGTAGTGACAAGACCTATGGCTCAAAAGGTTTATGATCTAGGTAGTTTCACTATCCCATGCACCATTGGGAGTTATGCTTTTGCTAAAGCATTGTGTGATTTGAGAGCCAGCATAAACTTGATGCCCTTGGCAATCTATACAAAACTGGGCACTGGCAAAGCTAGACCGACCACAATGTTGCTGTAACTGGTTGATCGCACAATGAAAAGACCTACTGGAATTCTTGATGGTGTGCTTGTTCAAGTGGGGAAATTTATATTCCCTGCCGACTTCGTCATTCTTGACTGTCAGGTGGATGGAGAGATACCAATCATTTTGGGCAGGCCGTTTTTAGCCACTGGGAGAGCGTTGATTGATTGTGAGACTGGGGAATTGAAAATGAGGTTGAACAATGAAGAAATCATATTCAATGTTCAACAATCTATGAGGAGACCCAGCGAATTTGCAAATTGCTCACTAGTGGAGGCCGTAGATGTGCTACTACAAGAGGAGGATGAGACTATTAGTGTCAGGGATCCGTTAGAAGCTTGCTTGATGAATCTAGAGCATGTGGATGGTGAGGAGTTGGCAGAGTGGGTTATGGCTCTTGAAGGTCAAGGGTTCTGGGCAAGGGAACCCCAGTTCGAGCCCCTAGACTTAGAAGAAAGAACAACCCCACATGCGAAACCATCGATAGAGGAGCCACCACAGTTGGACCTGAAACCACTTCCAGCTCACCTCAGGTACGCTTTCTTAGGGCCTAATTCTACTTTACCTATTATTATATCTTCGAGTTTGTTAGCTATGCAGGTAGAGCAACTCCTACAAGTGTTACAGGAATGGAAGACTGCCATTTGTTGGACCATGGCAGACATAAAGGGTATCAGCCCAACTTTTTGTATGCACAAGATTCTCCTGGAAGAAGGGCACAAACCTTCCTGAGAACATTAACGAAGGCTGAACCCGAATATGAAAGAGGTGGTGAAGAAGGAAGTGATCAAATGGTTAGATGCGGGTATTATCTTCCCCGTCTCTAACAGTAATTGGGTCAGTCCTGTCCAATGTGTACCAAAAAAGGGAGGAATGACGGTAATAAAGAATGAGAAAAACAAGTTAATCTCAACTCGTACAGTCACGGGGTGGCGGATTTGCATGGACTATCGGAAACTGAACACAGCCACCCGGAAGGACCATTTCCCCTTGTCTTTCATTGACCAAATGTTGGACAGGTTAGCTGGACGATCCCACTTCTGTTTCTTGGACGGATATTTGGGGTATAACCAAATCTCAGTAGCCCCGGAAGATAGAGAGAAGAATTCCTTCACTTGTCCATATGGCATCTTTGCCTTTCGGAGAATGCCCTTTGGACTTTGCAATGCACCGGCTACATTCCAGCAGTGCATGCTAGCTATCTTCACTGACATGGTTGAGGATATTATGGAGGTGTTTATGGATGATTTCTCCGTGGTGGGGGATTCATTCGAAGATTGTCTTCACAACCTAAGAAGAGTGCTCAAAAGATATGTGGAGACAAATCTAGTGCTGAATTGGGAGAAGTGCCATTTTATGGTACAAAAAGGAATAGTGTTGGGGAATCGAGTGTCCAAAAAGGGAATTGAAGTTGACCAAGCCAAGGTTGATGTGATTGAGAAGCTGCCGCCACCCACTTCGGTAAAGGCAGTGAGAAGTTTCCTAGGGCATGCAGGGTTCTATAGGCGGTTCATTAAGGATTTTTCCAAGATTGCTAACCCCTTATGTAAGCTGCTTGAAAAAGACCTGCCCTTTGTATTTTCTGATGATTGCAGGTTGGCCTTTGAGGAGCTGAAAAAGAGACTGGCGACTGCACCCATCATTGTTGCACCCAACTGGGAGCAACCGTTCGAGCTCATGTACGACGCCAGTGATTATGCCATAGGAGCAATCTTAGGGCAACGAAAAGACAAGATGATGCACCCGATTTATTATGCAAGCAGGACGCTCAGTGGTGCACAACTTAATTACACTGTCACGGAAAAGGAAATGCTCGCTGTAGTGTTTGCCTTCGATAAATTTAGATCGTACTTAATTGGCTCAAAAGTCATTGTTTATACTGACCATGCAACAATTAGGTACTTGATAGCAAAGAAGGAGTCAAAGCCACGCTTGATTCGCTGGGTTCTATTGCTACAAGAATTTGATCTAGAAATCCGTGACAGAAAGGGGACGGACAATCAAGTGGCAGACCACCTCTCGAGGTTGGAAGGAGCAGAAAAGAGAATGGAGGTTGAAGATATCACAGAGACATTCCCGGATGAACAGTTACTTGCTATGACAATGGAGGAGGCACCATGGTATGCTGATATTGCTAATTATTTAGCAAGCGGTATTGTACCCTATGAACTCTCTTCAATTCAAAAGAAAAAGTTATTTTGCGATTGCCGGTATTATTATTAGGATGAACCTCTACTGTTCAAAATATGTGTAGATAACATGATCCGGAGGTGTATCCCCGAGAAAGATCAATATTCTATTTTGCAGGCTTGCCATGCTTCACCATATGGTGGACACTTTGGAGGAATTCGGACAGCAGCTAAGGTTTTGGAATCGGGTTTGTATTGGCCAACTCTATTCAAGGATGCCCACGCTTGGGTCAAAAGCTGCGATGAATGCCAAAGGACAGGCAACATTCTCGTCGTCACGAGATGCCAATGACTACAATTCAAGAGGTGGAGGTCTTTGACATGTGGGGGATCGACTTTATGGGGCCGTTCGTCAGCTCGTACGGTAACAAATATATATTGGTAGCGGTCGACTATGTCTCCAAGTGGGTCGAAGCAGTGGCTCTCCCGACCAATGATGCAAAAGGGGTGATAAGTTTCCTAAAGAAAAACATCTTCACACGTTTTGGCACCCCGAGAGCTATAATCAGTGATGGTGGAACCCATCTTTGTAATAGAGCATTCACACGCCTGTTGGAAAAGTATGGAGTTCGCCACAAAGTAGCCCCGCCTTATCACCCACAGTCGAGCGGGCAAGTTGAAGTGTCAAATAGGGAGATTAAAAGTGTCCTTACAAGAACAGTGAATGCAACAAGGACCGATTGGGTGAAGAAGCTGGATGATGCATTGTGGGCGTACCACACAGCATTCAAAACTCCAATTGGTATGTGACCGTACAAGTTGGTGTTTGGAAAGGCATGCCACCTTCCGGCAGAGCTCAAACATAAAGCACTTTGGGCATTGCGGCAGTTGAATTTGGATATGGAGGCCGCAGGCACTAGCAAAATCATTGGGTTACATGAGCTCGAGGAATTTAGGTTCCAGGGATTTGAAAGTGCTAGACTATACAAGGAAAGGATGAAACTAATGCATGATAAGCACATCTTGGATCGGAACATCAAACCCGGAGATCTAGTATTGTTATACAACTCGAGATTGAGATTGTTTCCGGGTAAGTTGAAGTCCCGATGGTCAGGACCCTTCAGAGTGGTGCAAATGTTTGTAAGTGGAGCTGTGGAGATTGAATCAGAAGATGGGACAAATAAGTTCACGGTGAATGGGCAAAGGCTAAAACATTACCTTGGCATGGCCGAAGAAAAAGGGGATAGAGTGGTAATAACTTTGGAAGATCCCCAGTACGCGAATGAGGAGTGATAATCAAAGCCTGCGTCGTGCTACGACGTTAAATCAGGCGCTGCGTGGGAGGCAACCCATGTTTTCTTTTGTTTCTCTTTTTGTTTTGATGTTGTACTTGATGTGTATGATACTAACCCTTTTATTAGTGTATAGGGCAAGATTGGTGCATATTGGAAGAAGTCGGGGTCAAGAACTAACTCCAGAAAGGTAAAAATTTTCGGAAGCCCGTGACCGCGACCGCGGCCCGGGCGCGGCATTTTAAACATATTCTGTTTCTGGGCCACCGCGATCGCGGTGGGACCGCGGCCCGGGCGCGGTGAATCACGACTATTCTATTTTGTTTTTCTTTTTTCACCGTGACCGCGGTCGGGACGCGGGCCGGGCGCAGTGAATTACGACTATTCTGCCCGCCCAGGTAAGTTCTAATTCATTTTGTTATTTTTTTTTATTTTTTTTATTTTTCTCTTTCTTCTTTTTCTCTTCTAAATAACCGCTCCCCCCCCCCTAATCCCTAACCCCAGCCCCTTCTTCTTCTTTCTTCTTCCCATCTCTCAGCAAACCCATTTTTCTCCCCCCCCCCTCCCACACACTCCGACTCCTTCCCCAACCTCCATTACACTCAACTCTTCAAGAACCAGGTATGGTCAGTGGATTTCCTTCTCTCTTTCTTCTCCCTTCTCTTTGCAATTTTAATGTTTTGAGTTGTTAGTATCTATGGTTTATAATTTTTGGTTTTTCTTTTCTCTTTTTGTAGGTGATGTGCAGAATATAGTAAGAGAAGGGCATGGTGTTTTGTATGAAGTTAATTGTGGTGGGGTGGAGTTGTGACAGTGATTGTGGTTGATTTGGGGGGACAGTTTGTACTTCCATGGGAAAGTGTGTTAAATCAATAGTTCATGCATACCAGGTGCTGTGTGAAATTTGCCCCAATTGAGTATAATGGCTAATGTGACATGGTGGTGGTGAAGGTTGAGTAACCACAGGGTTCACACAACTAACCTCACTAATAAGTAGCCCTTCTTTTCATACATACACTCTACTCAAGGAAAAAGAGTGCCCAGGTTCTCCGCTAGTGAGCCGGATGGTTCATCCAGAGCTCGAGCATCCGGCTAGTTCGAGCCAGGTTTGACCGCACTCTGGCTTGTCTCAAAGCGGACTCGAAGATAGATTTAATGCAAAAGACATCCAAGAAGCTGGTGCCTAGAAGTCACATTGACAGGCATGTCTTGCGAGTTGAATGCCCGAGTATCTATGAAGATTGAGGAGGCGTTAGCTGGATCATCTTCTTTAATGAAATAGAAGAGGGTATGTATGATAGTTTATATTAAATTTTTAAAATGGGTAAGGGAATTTTATGCGAATTGCCGGACCATATTGATAGGAGTGTACGGTACAAAATACCCCGGTGATGCGTTCTTGAGGCATCCGCCGAGTGTACGGTTGC
>NW_017670504.1:0-2983 GCF_001879085.1 Nicotiana attenuata | reverse complement strand
AGCTGAGAACTGACCCTGAACTCCCAATCTCTCACCTGGGAAGCTAAGTGTTGGCTAACAATCATCAACAGCCGTTTGCTGCCATCCAGCAACACTACAGATGTTAATGGACCAGAGCAGCGCGATTTATGTTTGTAACCCACACGATTTTGATGTGGCCCGGCTCATTCAGGATAAAATGTTCATTCGCTCCCCGGAAATACTCAAAGGGTTCTACTTCCCTTCCCTGGTCACCAAGTTGTGTCGTGCTTCACGAGTTCCTGAAAATCCCATAGTAGATGGGAAGTTTCCATTAAAAGCCCCATTCAAGGCTAACAAAATCACAGTTGGGAAAGAGCAGGCTGTTGCGAATGATGATGATGCCGATGATGATGATGAGGGAGCTATGCATGCTGCCACCCCACCGGGGTAGATTGCTGATGAGGCGGGCCCATCACAGGACCGCCGGAGTACCCGCATGACAGCCTTGGAACAGGAGATGGCTGGCCTACGCACTTCGGTCAATGACCTGAATGCTAGAGTTGACACTTTGGCTACTCAAAGTGCTAGGTCAGAGAAAACGATCATGGGCTGGCTCCGGGTGCTAGGACGAGCGTGTCACCTCAATCCTGGCACCGTCTCCAATCAGAACTGAGCACCAGGGAAGTCCCCTTACCTTACTTTGCTTTAATTTCTTTGACATGGGGACATGCCAAATCTTTAAGTGTGGGGTGGGGGAAGGTTGTTGTAGTTTTACAATTGTATAGATTTGTTTGGTATTTTTGGTTGCTGTTAATTAACTTCGACTTGGCCCGAAGACGGACAGCTCTCGACGGGTCTCTTGAGGGACTTAAGTCGAACAAAAAAAAAGATTTTCGTTTGTTAGGTAGTGTATCAACTGCCCCTTGGTTTTTCTTTAAACCACAGTTCTTTTCCAAGGGTTTCCATTTGAACCGGGTGTAGTTAGTTTTTTCCTTTTTGTTAGTTTAGGAATTTTTGGGCGAGGAAAGAATAGAAATAGGATCCCTTAACTCCATGGTACCTTGAATAGAGATTGCTTTAGTGTGACACTTAGGCTCATTAGTTGACTCTAGCAATAAAGCCTTAAATTGTGTGTTCTTGAGTTGGCTTAAGCACTTTGAGCAGAGTGTCTGATGGTCTTAACTGAATTGAGTCATGTGCCATGTGTGAGTGAGGCTCTGTGTATTCTATGCTAACACTCAATGCCTAGAACTTGCCTTGTGTGTGTACAAAGCGAAATGATAGTCTTAATTGGTCTGGAAAGCAATATAGGCGTTTTCTTGTTGAACCCATCTATATATGTTTTCACCCACCTGGGTGTATATATCCTAGTTAATCCCTTTGAGCCTGTAATCTTGTTTCCTTGCCAACCACATTACAAGCCTTACCCAAGTTTTGAAGTACCTATCTTTTTGAACCCTATCACCTCTTAGAAGCACTTGATTGTAATGAATATGGAAAAGATAAAGTGTGGGGTGGCTGGTTGGGCTTTTGAGTGGAACCAAGAAGACATAAAAAAAGAAGAAGGGTGCACTGTGTTATAAACAATATTAGAAGCCACCAGAATCTAAAAAAAAAGGAAGAAGAGACTGAGCTGAATAATTTTTAAAAGAATAAGTCTCAAAATGGTGGTGGTCTTTAAAAGAGAAAGTGTGCTTAAAGAAGTAGGGGGTTTAACTCAATGATGTAAAGGTGGAATGAAGGTTTGATAAAGGTATGGGCTTAAAAGTGGAAAATGTATTGAAGTGCTTAGGGAGGTGTAGTCACTATTCCCATATGTATCCTACCTGTCCCGCAGCCAACATTACAACCAAATAAAGTCCTACTTGATTCTAGACCAAATGGGCTCGATTAGTCGAGTATTACACTACGGGCAAGCCTATGGTGCGTTGTTTGTGGCATAAGAATTTATTTCTGAGGCTGAGTGAAATCTTACGTATTTGAATTCCTCAGTGTGTGAAGTATAATGACCATGACACAAGTCCCTTTTCTGGTGAGTAGGCACGTGATTCATGAAGGGAAGGTAAGTCTGGACCTCTGACTGAGAGTATGAAATCCGGTTAGGGACATTACGTGGCTAGAGAGAGAGTTCACTCTTGAGGTTAGGATGCTACGCTAAGGTAATCTACCCATGTGAATTATTCTTGGTATAAGGAGTAAGGAAGTGACCCAGAGATGATTAGGCCTATAGAGTGTGGTTTTGTTGCTAGAGGACTAGCAACGATTTAAGTGTGGGGTGTTGATAGTAGCCTATATTATGCGATGTAGATGCTATTTATGCTCTAAGTTAACCATACTTTATTGATGTTTTAAGCGCTAAATGATAACAAAATGCTCTAATTGAGATTTTTATGCTTTGCAGGAGCTACTCCGAGTTAGGAGGAGGATATAGAGTGTTTTGGGATAAAAAATGGAGATACAAGGCCAATCGAGAAGACCCCGGATGAAAACGAGCAAGAAAAGGCGAAGAAAAACTGGGCAACAGTCCACCGCGACCGCGGTCGGGTCGCGGCTGGAACGCAGTGAAAGAAAGACGAAAAACAGAAAGTCTAAAATGACCGCGGTCGGACCGCAGTTGGCCCGCGACCGCGGTCGATCTGGAGAAGGCCAAGAAAATTTAAGGGCTAAAGTGTGAAGCGTGGGAAACTTATCTGACCCTATATAAACTCAACAAACTCGCCCAAGTCAAGGTTAAGCTTGTTTTTAGACTCAATTGGAGGCAAGAACAAGTGTGAGAAGATCAAGACACCATTAGAGTTTTTTATTCTTCTTCTTGTTATCATTATTTTGTGAATTATGAATGATTTTATGGTTTTATCTTGTTTTACCATGAGTAGCTAAACATTTAATCTAGGGTTGATGGAACCAATTGTTGGATGAAATCTTGAGTACGTTTTGATATAATTAAACCGTTTCTTATTCTATAATTGTTCAACTATGTGTTTTCTTGTGATTAATTGAAAGGGTCCCTTGATTAACCGTG
>NW_017670503.1:621483-628435 GCF_001879085.1 Nicotiana attenuata | reverse complement strand
GCAGGGCTGCGACCGCCAGGCAGCTACCTTGCTAACTCTGATGGGTCTGCAACTGAATAATCAACACTCGCTACCGGGTCCAGAAATACCTGGATCTGCACACAAGGTGCAGGGAGTAACGTGAGTACGCCAACTCAGTAAGTAACAAAAGTAAATAAAAGCTGAGCAGTAGTGACGAGCAATAAAGCATATAAAATTCATATCATGAAATCTCAGTAAGATACAAAATTGCTTTCAAATCATCTCGTTTAAAATCCAGTTTTCGGTAAAAAATCTTTTGAAGACATTTGCTCAACAGTTTCAACAGAGGTTCAATGCAAAAGAGAGTAAAAGTGATGAAAATCATGAACAGCCCCTCGGGCAAACATCACCACATACAGCCCCTCGGGCAAACATAAATTAGAAACAGCCCCTCGGGAAAACCTTAATCATAAACAACCCCGTGGGCAAACCTCACCATCACTCAAATACAGCCCCTCGGGCGAACCTCACAATCACTCGTAAACAACCCCTCGGGCATAACATCACTCAGAATCAGGGTACCCGCGCTCACTAGGGGTGTGTAGCCTCCGAAGGGGCTCCTACAACCCAAGCGCTATAATCCGCACAGACAACTCACGTGTTGCACGGACAACTTACGTGCTATAACATCAATATTGGAATTCGCACGAACAACTCACGTGCTGCACAGACAACTCACGTGTCATAGTCTCAATATCTCACAATCGGGCACTCGGCCTCACTCAGTCATGAATTAGTGACAACATGTTGCGGCGTGCAACCCGATCCCATAAATATCCTCACAAATCAGGCCCTCGGCCTCACTCAGTCATAAACCTCTCAAGCCACTCGAGCCCTCAATAAAAAAAATAGGGTACTCAGCCCAAAACAACATTTTATATGCATCACAATAGAGTAATAAAGACTGAGTTGTGAAATCAATAAGTATAACATGACTGATAATAGATTTTCAACCAAAAAAAGTGAGAGGATAGTAAGAAAAGGCCCGCTAAGGGCCCCAAAGAGCTCTGGCACAAGGCCCGATTATGGCATTCAGCCCAATTTACAGAAATTCTTTCTAAAACACATACTTAACATATAGTTTCAACCAAATACGCAACTTTATAGTTGCTACGGGACGAACCAATTCACAATCCCCAACGGTGCACGCCCACACGCTCGTCACCTAGCATGCGTGTCACCTCAAAATAGTAAAACGATACAAAATCTGGGGTTTCATGCCCTCAGGACTAGATTTACAATCGTTACTTACCTCAAACCGGTCAAAATCCTACTCTGCGATGCCCTTGCCTCTCGAACCGTCTTCCAAATGCTTCGAATCTAGCCACAAACAATTCGATAAAATCAACACGAGCTAAAGGAATCAAACCCATAAGAAAATGCTAAGCTTTAGGTCAAAAGTCGGGCCACTGGCCCACGTCTCGAAATCTGACAAAAGTTGCAAAATCCGACAACATTCGATTATAAGACTAACCATACTAGTTTCACTCAAATCTGACCTCGAATAGGCTTTCAATTCCCAAAAATTTATTTTATGAAACTCCACAAATTTTTTCCAAATTCCATCCCAAATCACGAATCAAATGATGAATTCAATGATATATTCATGAATATTAGCCAAAACCGAGTTAGAATTACTTACCCAGATGATTTTCTTAAAAAACTCCCAAAAATTCGCCTCAAACCGAGCTCCCAAAGTCCAAGATGTGAAATAAAACCCTAAACCTCGCTTATATAGTGCTCTCTGAACCTCCTCACTGCGGTCCGCATAATTCTGCCGCGGTCGCACACTCCTCACCGCGGTCCGCATAATTCTGCTGCGGCCGTGGACCCTGAGCCATACCTTCCGCGGTGTGCATAAAATCCACCGCAACCGCATTCCCTCTTCCGCGGCCCGCGTAATTTCCACCGCGTCCAGGTAATACCTCCGCGGTCCGCGCCAATTTTGCGCGGTCCGCACTTCCTACACCAGACACGATTGACACCAGAAATCTGCCATCTTTTAAAGCCAAGATTTGATCCGTTAACCACCCTAAACTCACCCGAGGCCCTCGGGACCTCAACCAAATATACCATCACATCCCATAACATCATTAAAACTTAGTCGAACCTTCGAATCACTTAAAATAACATCAAAACGCCAAATTACCCTCGGATTCAAGCATAAGAACATCTAAATTTCCAAATTTCACAAACGGCGCCAAAACCTATCAAATCACGTCCGAATGACCCCAAATTTTGCACACACGTCACAAATGACACTATGAACCTACTCCAACTTCCAGAATTTAATTCCGACCCCGATATCAAATTTTCCACTTCCAACCAAAATCGCCAAATTTCCAACTTTCGCCAATTCATGCCTAATTCTACCAGAGACCTCCAAATCACATTCCGTACGCGTTCCTAAGTCTAAAATCACTTAACGGAGCTAACGGAACCGTAAAAATACAAATCCGAGATCGTTAACTAAAAAGTCAGAACTTGGTCAAACCTTTCCAATTTAAAGCTTCAAGCTGAGACCATTCTCCCAAATCAATTCTGGATAACCTGAAAAAACCAAAACCGACGATTCACACAAGTCATAATACATCAGACGGAGCTACTCATGCCCTCAAACAACCGAGCGAAGTGCAATTGCTCAAAATGACCGGTCGGGTCGTTACATCCTCCCCCACTTAAACATATGTTCATCCTCGAATGTGCCCAGAGTTGTTCCAAAAGTCATCAAATCGCTGTACAATCTCACTATGCACATACCCGGGGGTGATCCCACATCACCCTATCCCATATAGGTCTGATAACACAACATGACCGAAATTTCTTAATCCAACCTAGCCCATAAGCCTTAGAATCCAATTTCCACGTCCGAAATTTCCTATAAGATCAGAATTCTCGCATCCACATACTGTATAAGTTTGAACAAACTTTCTCTAGTCATAGCCATAACCTAAGATGAAATCACATGATATACCACTTAATTCAAACACTCAGAGCGATGATTTCTAATCATAGCAACTGCCCAAAACAACCAAACGCTGGTAATAAACCTCTTATCAAACAGAGCCTCGTTCTAACACCTTCATATACCGCCAACGATGAAAGAAACACGCAACAACTCGTAACCATTCATCAGATCAACCAGCTGTGGAACTCCCTCTTCTTCGACAAGAAATATAGCCAATTTCTAAGCTGAACAACGACATTACCCTTTTAAATATACCGCAATCAAATTCGATGGCATCCATTCTAGCTCCGACGACCCCATCTCATCAAATACAAGTAACTCTACTGACATGCCACGCTAATACTACCCCGAGCCACAAACCGTGAATTCCGTGCACCAATACGCAACAACCCAAACGTACTCAAACATAGAAAAATGACTTCAATGAGAGAACCGTCCCGCAAGCTCAACCAGTACCACCACAATGTAACGCTAATAACCCATCACACACCGTAGAATCAAAACACACGAATTTAACACAAAGGGTCATATCCCAACATAACTTCGCTGTGATGCGCGATCCCATCCAAACACCGGTCCACATAAAATACTTCAAGCCACCTTGCTCAAAATCAATAACCACGCGTAATTCGACATCAAGTACTCAAAGTGCGTGACCATAACCACGGAGAAGAAAATGACATCAACCCACACAAAACCCAAAAGAACATGACCAATACGTCATCCACCAAGCAATACCCAATATTCTTCCCGCTCAAATTCTGATATAGGACCCCAATAGAGCCGCACCTTATGTGCATATAACCAATAAATCATAACTTCTCATAACATAGAAGGGTAAAACTCAGATCATTTCAGAACACGAATAAGCTCGACAACCGCTGAATGGCACTTCCCTCAACAATAGCAGTTCGGAGTCAACAAATCCAACTCGATGCAGAACACACATCCATATGGGCCTATCAATGAACCCAAAAATCAGTTCGGGTCCCCCACGATAGACAAATAACCCTCCGAAAGTCTACCATAACTAAATCACAACACATACTAACCTCTGACTAACCTTGGCTACTTTTTCACAGTCCATAGCCACGAAACAATCTACTCACGAGAACTCTCAGTCTCCAAATCCATAGAACATGCGAATTACCATCTCTGATCTCAACTCCACCGCATAAATGCCCACACTTCGCCAATTATCCGGTCATCCCATGAGGAATACTTCTAAAATTCTTCTGGGCCACAAGGCAAAAGTTTGAACTCCAGCAGTCGATCAAACAAGAGAGTGCCGCAATACCAATGAAATATCCATAACTCAAAAACATCGCCCCTTTCGGAATGTATTCTCTCATCAAACCATATAAATTAGTAATATCATTTACCTAATCATCTGAAAATGTCCATGCTGCCTAAGAATTTATGACCTCCCTTTCAAAATTGAACCGTGACCTTACACATGCAAACCTCAATCCTACGCAACATACCGCATATGCCATGCCATCCCATGATAAATGTGCGAACTTCATAATCCACTCCGAGTCACAAGCAACTACGTACTCAACTAGCCATGAACTTTCCATTTGATCTCATCTAGGAGAAAATCATTGTACATCACATGCTCCTCACGCCAGTAGAAAATGTACATCTCTAACCGTGGTAGAAACCATCAAGAAATCTCCGATTCCCATTTGCACAAAACCAAACTTCAGGACTGGATCCTTCTAACTCAACCAAGCTACGCATGCCACTAAAAAGCCAAGGGCATTGCCACGAAACACCTGTAGAAACTCATTACCTCATACACACCCAAAGAACTAATCATACCCATTACCATGCTGATCCAACCCACTACCAAGATGTCCTATCTATCCGAGTCCATTCTGAATTACCTCCAAATTGATACTTCTCCTCGCCATAACACCACAACCCTCAACCCAGACTCACCACACGAGGCCCAAGCATAAAACCACACCGCCCTAAGGCTCATAAGCCGCTGAATATCCCCAAAAGTACCACTTTCAAAATACTTATCCTGAAAAGACTTCCCGCGAATCTAAAGCCATTACCTTCACCTTCCTGATACTGATATATAGAATCCATAATGATATAGAAATGCCACGAGTCTTGACACCCTCCAATGTAAACTTCATTTTCTAGCCAAATACACATCCTGAAGATTCCTAGTTGTTACATATAAATTTTGAATCCATTGAAGTCATTCTCGGGAGTCATCCACTTTACTCAGGTCTTAATTAAACTGATGAACGAACCGAACGATATGTGCCCTATTAGTACAACAACACCTAAGGAAGTAACCCATCCTTCTAAGCAGCCAATCGATTTTCCTACTCCATACACGTTACATCCCTTACAACAACAACTAAATCATCCAATGTTCCTCATATACCCATATCCTCATATACCCATAAAGCATAACACAACCCTTATCCAAAATTTCCTTTACTTGAGTCATCCTTGACTTCCACCTCTGTAAGCCACAACTAATTCACCAGTATACCCCAAACTGAAACCAATACAACACATAACCGTGCAATCAACTGATCAATAGCAGACTCCCCCACTTGGCTCAAAGCCATAGATCAAAACGCACAATACTCACGATGCCCATACTCTACTACTGTCATAATGCCATAGTGAGATTCAGCTAAATCCTTCATAAGCTTATAAAACACAACCCATCTAATACCTCAAATCATTTGCAAATCTCACATTCACCCTCGTAACAGTCAAGCCAACTCTCATACGCGATCCAAACTCAAACTGTAGCACATATAATTCACTGGTAAAAGATGACTCACTACAAAACAACATAGGGATCACACGCCCTCAAGACACCTCGCAGGAGATAACCCACCTGCTTTGCCTCCAACTAACATCTCTTTATACCCTTCCACAGTCATAAACCTTGCGCTGTCACTTAATCTTCCTGAGTCTGAACTCATAAAACAACATGAATATCTACCTCACTCCACAACTAAAATACGTGAGAGGTCATTCAGCACACCCATAGCTCGAGGACATAAGCCAACTCAAGACAGGAGTCAGACACCCAATAGTCCTTGCTACATCTCCAGCAAACTCTTCTTGTCGCATTCGAACAATCTGAACACATCTCGCAATCAAATCATACTCACCCCATAGTCATCCAGCCACACTTCCACTAATAGAGACACTACCGAACATATAAGTCCACAAGCACGCGCTCACACAATCAACACCTATGTGCTCAAGCTACAGTCAAAACTCGGCCTCAAGTCCTCCTGACTGGCTCAACATCAACACACAGAAATCACATCTCTATCACGACCCAATTTCCCCTCCGTTGGGTTTCGTGACGGCACCTAGTCTAAGGACTAGGTAAGCCTAATATTTACAGAAGAAAAACAATAATAAATAACATCTTAAAATTTTTCTGGAATGAATCCTTTATACAATGAGCATATTCCCAAAACCCGGTAGTACAAGTCATAAGCTCTATAGAGTTTCGCTACCACCTCTACACACAACCGTATGGAAATAAGTACAACAGTGTGAATATAAAATAGGAAGGTGACTCCGAAGCCTGCGAACGCAGAAGCAGGACTACCTTGAGTCTCCTCGGCAAGAATCCGCACAGCTACTAACGAACATACCTGGATCTGCACAAAAAAATGTGCAGTAGTGTAGTGTGACCACACCACAGCGGTGCCCAGTAAGTACCAAGACTAACCTCGGTGGAGTAGTGACGAGGAACGGTCAAGACACCTACTGGTCGAATATACAGAACATGATATTTATATAGAGACTACGCGATACGGCTAACAATACAGTAATTACAAATAAGGGAAGAAAACAACAATTACTTAGCGGAACACCATAAGGAAAACACGAAAAGGTAAGAGAGAATACAACCCAAATCCGAAATCACAAATACAGTAAAGACAAGTCATAACTCAACAACTC
>NW_017670503.1:615621-621458 GCF_001879085.1 Nicotiana attenuata | reverse complement strand
CTCTCGGTATCCCGAGGACTCTCTTAGTATCCTCAATATATACTGGTACACGGGGGAAATCTCCTGGGTGCGGTCCCCTAGTCCCAAAAGTAAATATGCAGAGGATCTCCCGGGATGTCGTCCCGTAGTCCCAAATATAAATATCCAGTGGATCTCCCGGGTGTCGTCCCGTAGTCCATCTCATAATGCGTAGGGAAATCTTCCGGGTGCAATCCCGTAGTCCCAAAAGTAAACATGCAGGGGGATCTCCCGGAATATCGATCCGTAGTCCCAAAGTAAACATGCAGGGGGGGATCTCCCGGAATACCGATCCGTAGTCCCAAAGTAAATACGCAGCGCAACCAATAGAAACAACAGTTACAGCACAACAAAAAGCTCGTACATCACCACAATACATATAACACAACATGACAATAATACAAGGTAAGACAAGTAAATCAACTTAAGGGCTATAAATCACAAGGAAACGGTAGAACCAGCTCACAAGGAATAACCACAGAAAAGAATGCTGGCATAAAGGGAACAGTTCAACAACGGAAAAACTAACATGTAGCAACGATCCCACAATATACAAGTTAATAACAAGGAAATCAACACGAGTCAAGTAGTCCCAAATAAAGGCAAGTCAACAAGATATAAATTATCTAAACTCCTTTTAAGGTTCGACAAATTTTGAGGATATTCGAAAATTCAATTAAGGGAAGATGATCTTAGCTTCACTTAAGACTAAACAATTTCATGAGGGGTAATAAAAATTTTCAAATAAGATAAGCAACTATGAAAAGATAGCATGACAATAGGAGAGGCGAAATTCTTCAGTTAAATCAATTAGGAGTCAATTAGGCAATAAGAGTGAATCATGAAGCAATTAATTCCAATTAAGTATGTAGAGGTGAAACAAATAAATAGGAAACTCAGTCATGTCAAGAACACATTCCTACACAGTGAATATAAAGACCTAAGAACTCTAAAACGCTAATTTTTCCACAAATAAGTCCGAGTACGCACTCGTCACCTCGCGTACACGAACTACAATCAACATAGAAGACTCAAATCCTAAGGGGAAGTCCCCCACACAAGGTTAGGCAAGATACTTACCTCAATCCGACCAATTCAATACTAATTTAGCTTTTCCTTTACAAATTCATCAACGTTCGGCTCAATCTAGCCAAAAACGACTTGAATACATCAAATAATGCAAGAGAAAACAATTTCAATTAACAAAACTATGATTCTTATACAATTTGTAAAAAGTTAACAAAAGTCAACTCCCCGAGCGCGCACCACGGAACCCGACAAAATTTACAAAAATAGAATACCCATCTCGATACGAGTTCACCCATACGAAATTTACCTAATTCCAACACCATTTGGTCCCTCAAATCATCATTTTACATTTTTGAAAGATTTCATAATTTTTCCCCAAATTTTCCTTTAGATTCTCATGAATTTGATGTTAAATCTAAGATATAATCACAATATATAGTTGGAAATTGATTAGAGACACTTACCCAATGATTTGGTATGAAAATCTTCTCTCAAAATCGCCCACTCTCGGAGTTAGGGTTCAAAGAATATGAAAAATGAGCAAAAACTCGAGTTACACAGCTGAAAACAAGCTGCAGATGTCGCATTTTGCGAACCCTCGCAAAAGCGAAGAAAGCCTTCGCAATTGCGAACAAGAAAGGGCTGGAAAAGGTCGCATTGGCGGAAAAATTTTCGCAATTGCGAACTGGGCATCGCAATTGCGGTGGATATGTTCGCAATTGCGGCCATACTAGAAGCAGCAGTTTTTCCCGATACAAAAATGAGCATAACTTCCTCATACGATATCCAAATTCGATGATTCATTTTGCTATGGCTCCGTAATTACGATACGGATCTAATGGATTAATAAAAACTGAATTTGGAGATCATTTGCTTAATGTGGTATCCTTTATTCCCAAAGAAACGACGTTGAAACATCAAATAAGAGCGCAATACAACCCGAAACACACCCGAGGCCTCCGGGACCCCGTCTACACACACAAACAAGTCATATAACCTAACACGGACTCGCTCGAGGTCTTAAATCATATCAAACAACGCCGAAACGATAAATCACACCAAGACTCGAGCTATGAACTTCCAAATCTTCCAACTTCGAAAACTTGTGCCGAAACCGATCAAATCAACCCGGAATGACGCCAAATTTTGCGGACAAGTCCAAAAGGACATAACGGAGCTGTTCCAACTCTCGGAATCACATTCCGACCCCGATATCACAAAAGTCAACTATGGGTCAAGCTTCTCCATTTTCCAAACTTCAACTTTTCCAACTTTCGCCGAAACACCTCAAATTACCCTACGGACCTCCAAATCCGAATCCGGACGTACGCCTAAGTCCAAAATCACCATACGAAGCTGTTGAGACCGCCCAAAACCCATTCCGGGGCCGTTTACTCAAAAGTCCAACTCCGGTCAAATTCTCACCGTTTAAACTTCCAAAACTAGTTTCCTTCTTCCAATTTGACTCTGAATCATCCGTTAACTGAATTCAACCATGCACGCAAGTCGATACACATATTATGAAGCTGTTCAAGACCTTACGCTGCCGAACGGAGCTTAAATTCTCAAAATGACCGGCCGGGTCGTTACAATCTCGCACCTCTTCCAGGGAATCACAAGCCGTAGATGCACAACTGATACCGAGCGCTCGTGTGCGCATACGAATGTGTGGAGGGAATTCAAAGAGTTACATTTCATGCTGAATCAATGTCGCACGATAAGAATTCAAGAATGTGAAATTTTCCTAAGGGTTCTGCAGCCTCTCGAAGATAAATATAGACGTCTCCGTACCGATCCGCAAGACTCTAATGAACCTGCTCATGACTCGTGAGACCTATGTAACCTAGGCTTTGATACCAACTTGTCCCGACCCAAAAACCAATCGTGTCGTGATGGCGCCTATCGCGGTACTAAGAAAGCCGACACATTACCAAAACAAATAATATTTTTATTTTCAAGATAATTTCCCAAGCTATTTAATATAGAACCTCATAAGGAGTGTAAATCAAAAACAAAAGTGCGGAAAAAGAAAGCCCGACATCGGGGTGTCACTAGTCATGAGCATCTACTACAACCGTCTGACAATATCAAGACTAACATAGTCTGGGAAATACTGAATACAACTAAGGGAAGATAAAGATGGAGGAAAGCAGGGCTACGACCGCCAGGCAGCTACCTTGCTAACTCTGATGGGTCTGCAACTGAATAATCAACACCCGCTACCGGGTCCAGAAATACCTGGATTTGCACAGAAGGTGCAGGGAGTAACGTGAGTACGCCAACTCGGTAAGTAACAAAAGTAAATAAAGGCTGAGCAGTAGTGACGAGCAATAAAGCATATAAAGTTCATATCATGAAATCTCAGTAAAATACAACATTGCTATCAAATCAGTATGTGAGTCAAATCATCTCGTTTAAAATCCAGTTTTCGGTAAAAAATCATTTGAAGATATTTGTTCAACAGTTTCAACAGAGGTTCAATGCAAAAGAGAGTAAAAGTGATGAAAATCATGAACAGCCCCTCGGGCAAACATCACCACATACAGCCCTTCGGGCAAATATAAATCATAAACAGCCCATCGGGCAAATATGAATCATAAACAGCCCCTCGGGGAAACCTCACCATCCCTCAGATACAGCCCCTCAGGCAAACCTCACAATTACTCGTAAACAACCCCTCGGGCATAACATCACTCAGAATCAGGGTACCCGTGCTCACTAGGGGTGTGCAGCCGAACGGGCTCCTACAGCCCAAGCGCTATAATCCGCACAGACAACTCACGTGCTGCACGGACAACTCACGCGCTATAACATCAATAT
Organism: Nicotiana attenuata; assembly: GCF_001879085.1. NCBI lineage: Eukaryota > Viridiplantae > Streptophyta > Magnoliopsida > Solanales > Solanaceae > Nicotiana > Nicotiana attenuata. The sequence continues at coordinate 617,591 of NW_017670503.1, read as the reverse complement.
TATAATTCGCACGGACAACTCACGTGCCATAGTCTTAATATCTCACAATCGGGCACTCGGCCCCACTCAGTCATGAATCAGTAACAATGTGCTGCAGCGTGCAGCCCGATCCCATAAATATCCTCACAAATCAGGCCCTCGGCCTCACACAGTCATAAACCTCTCAAGCCACTCGGGCTACTCCCCTTTAGGCAGGGATAGGATTTAGGTTTACTTTATGATATATGTAGCACGTTCGTACGGTGTGAACTGGGCGACGAGAGTCGTACACGGCGGCTCATTGCTTGAAAAACTCTATTTTCATTAAGTTAAAAATATATAGTTTCCTTTTAACTGAGCTCACTAGGCAATGATATGTTTTTGTAATATATGTTATTTATAGAACAGCAGGTACTACATGTTCTAATGCTTACCTGAATCTCTGTCTGTATTCTGCAGCATGCTTAGTGAATTCCTGCTTCTTTTGTGACTTGTACTAATCTAAATCGTTAGGATTCCTGTTGTTTAGTTGTATTCTATGTTTTGAAGCTGCTATTTACTTTGGGACTACGAAACAGTAATTCCGGGGCAGAGTCCCCCCTGTACTGATATTTACTTTGGGACTAGGAACGATACTTCCGGAGGGATTCCCCGAGCACTGCGTATTTACTTTGGGGACTACGAACGGGGTATTACGGGGACCCCTACACCTTTTTTTAGGACTAAGGGATGTATCCTAGAGATCCCTGTTGTTATCTCTGTAGTGTTCTGGAGCTGTTGCCTCTTATGATTCATTCCTGTTAGATTTCCTAATTTATTTTTAACTGATGATATCTCCATTCTGCTTATTTCATTATATTTAAGACCAGTAGGCCCTGACCCTGATCTCGTCACTACCGACCGAGGTTAGGTCTGGCACTTAACTGGGTACCGTTATGGTGTATCATGCCCTTTCCTGACATGTTTTTTGTGTGCAGATCCAGGTTCATTTTACCAGCCTCATCCACTGAGTTGTAGTCGCTTGCTTCTTGTTGGAGACTTCAAGGTAACATCTGCCCGACGCCCCCGCAGATCTGCGGCAGAATTATGCGACCACGGTGAGTGTGAATGTGATGAGTGTGTGGCCGCGACAGAATTATTGCAACTGCCCCTCCACATGTGGTGAGGAGGTCATTGGGAGATGCGCTAGTATATAACGCAGGTTTAGGGTTTTATTTTACATCTTGGACTATGGGAGCTTAGTTTTGAGGCGAATTTCCGGGAATATTTTCAAGGGAAAATCATCTGGGTAAGTAATCTAACTCAGGTTTGGCTAATATTCATGACATATATCATTGAATTCATCATTTTGATTCGTTGATTTGGGATGGAATTTGACCCCTAATTGCTTAGCATTTTCTTATGGGACTTGATTTCTTTTAGCTCGTGTGATTGTATCGAATTGTTTGTGGCTAGATTCGGAGTGTGGCATTTGCGAGGAACGGTTCGAGAAGTGGCAAGGGGCCATCGCAGAGTTAGCAGTTTTTGACCGTGTTGTGAAGGTAAGTAACAATTATAATCTAGTTCTTTGAGGGTATGAACCCCTGGATTCGTATCTTTTCCATTTTGAAAGTGACGCGCATGCTTACGTGACGGGCATGTGAGCGTGCACCGTTGGGGATTGTGAATTGTCCATTCGTTCTATTTGTTGCCTTGTAGCAACTATAAAGGTTGCGTTATTGGTTGAAAACTATATGTTAATTATGTGTTTTAGAAAAGGAGTTTCTGTAAATTGGTGCTGAATGCCATAATTGAGCCTTGTGCCAGATGCCGTTGTGGGACTTTTACGCGCGCGCGCCCTTTTCTTACTATCCTTTTTCACTGTTCTTTTTGTTTGAAAATCTATCCTCAGTCTGTTATACTTATTGATTCAATAACTTCAGTCTTTATTTTTGATGCATAATAAAATGTTGTTTTGGGTTGCAAAGTACCCAGCTTTTTTTTTTATTGAG
>NW_017670503.1:613331-614259 GCF_001879085.1 Nicotiana attenuata | reverse complement strand
ATATTTATGTCTTTTCTTTTTCTATCTATTTTCTCGTATTTTTCGTGTTCGAAGCATGAGTAGCTAAACCCATTAGCTAGGGGTTGTGGCTCTAACCCGTAGTGTGGGCAATTGATGGGTGTTGTGATTTAAGGTCTAAATTGACGTATGGGTGTTTTGTATTTGGGTCGAGTTTTATGGTTAATTTATGAATTGGTGGTTGCAAACACTGGTTGTGCTAAGTTGACTTGGCTCTTCTTGAGAGAGAGAGCCTAAGTCTCCAAAAATTGACCCAACAAGAAATTGGGATGGACTCAAGAGAATTGATAGTCCCAATTAAAGGGTTAAATCTCGAGAGAGTAATTACCCGACTTGAACCCTAGTTGCTTGAGCTAATTTGCCTACCCATTTGGTCTCGAGAGAGTCAATTGGGGAAAATCACTCTCTCTACCGAGAGGTGTGAGAGTGGGTAAAATTGTGCAACTGGTATACATATTTCCTCAATCATGTCAATCAAGCCTTAGAAGTAATTACCCGTCAATTAGCCACCTAGGTGAAAGTCACTAACCTAGTGCCCCTTAATCCATTAGATACAACTCTTAGCAATTATCTCTTAGCGTAATCTAGTTTCAATTCTAATTATTAGTTTTATAATAGTATTTTATAAAAGAAAACCCAAAAATGTTGGAAGTGACATTTGGAACAATTACACGATTCTAGACTAAATAGATACATCAACTCCCTTTCTAGATCCCTGAGGAATTCGATCCCAACCCTCATATCGGGTAAAAGCTATTGCGACCCTCTCTTCCTACTTTGTAGTAGTGTGGAGTTGGCAGTGATCACTTTTTGGCGCCGTTGTCGGGGAGCTAACGGTTTTGGCTATCTATTTAGTTAGTTTTGTGTGTTGTTCTTCTTTCCTTCTTTGTTACTAATTTGTGTGTGTGAT
>NW_017670503.1:597801-613054 GCF_001879085.1 Nicotiana attenuata | reverse complement strand
AGGGGCCTTCGCTTTGACCTTGATGTCGAAGGGCCTCTTTTCCACTTTCAAATCCCGGAAGTACGTAGTGAGAAAACTGGGGAACGAGTAGTTTCTGTCATGCTCAGCACCCACGATTGTAAATATTCTCGACATCACATTTCCCCACATTGATTGCGTACCCCTCCATGATCGAAGCCACCAATACTGCCTGGTGAAGAGGCAAGGTGTTGTCATGAGTGGTCTGGTCCAATCTGCTGCACACAAATGTTTCCCACCCTTTTGCCTCAAAGTTCAAACTACGTCTCAGAATCTTGACGCCCGCAGTCAACCAATCAGGGGTGGTAACCGGGATTGCCAGGTATTGTGCCAACCATGGACGAACCTCCTCACCCAATTCCATTTTTGCCATGTATAGGGACTCATCCTCCTCATCAAAGCCAAGGTAATCGTTGATCATCTTCCCATCAAATAATACCTTCATGTTCCGCACCTTGGTCACCTTTGTACCCTTTTTGATGTGGAAAACATTGGCGTAGAATTCCTTGACCAAGTGCTCGTTGGCATATACACAATCAGACAAAAAGTGTGCCCAGCCAACTCTCTCCCTAAACTGCCTCCTCACATTGGGGTTGTGAGGTAGCAAGTCTCTATCTATGAAACTCCTCTTCGGGATCAACTTCCTCACCGGCCACCATTCCCGGAATTTATGGTATGCTACTTCACTGACGAACCGGTGTTGCCACACTTCCGGGTTCCTAGTTCAAGCAATACCCCCCACCTGTGGTTCACCTCCTTCTCCTAATTCTTCTTCTACCCCGACTTCCTCCTCAGCACCTACTGCACCCTCTCCAGATAATGAAGTTGTGGGAGAGGTCGAGTATTCCCCACTACCTTCACCTGAGCCATCAGACGACCCAGAAGAAATGTTCACTGACGCTTGGGCAGTGGGGGATGCTGGAGGTGTGTCTCTTAGCCTGAACCTCTCCGGCCAATCAGGGATGTGAGTTGGTACTGAGTCTGAAGATATCTCCCGGGAAGGCTCGTACTCACTTCCCGAGGAGTGGGAAGCAGCTCTATCAGCAGCCTTTATTGCCTTTCTGGTTGCTTTTATTGCCTCCCGAGCTTTGGGAGTCACTTTTATCATTTTCTGTTTCCCTCTGTTTAGTGCCTTTACCTCGTTGTTTCACCATTGTCTGCAAACACAATTCAATTGAACTTGTTAGTATCAGTTGCATCAGTTAAGAACCGAGTTGCAGAATTAGGAAGAAAAGTTGCAGAAATGTTGCAGAAGTCACACAGTGCGTACCGCACAAAATGGAGTGCGGCCGCACTGAGGTCACCGCGGACCGCACAGAATCAATCGCGGTCCGCACAAAGGTGGGGTTCAGACTACCCAATCTTTGTATCTAGGCAGTGCGTACCGCACAAAATGGAGTGTGGCCGCACTGAGGTCACCGCGGACCGCACAGAATCAATCGCGGTCCGCATAAAGGTGGGGTTCAGACTACCCAATCTTTGTATCTAGGCAGTGCGGACCGCACAAAATGTAGTGCGGCCGCACTGGGGCACCGCAGACCGCACAAAAACGACCGCGGTCCGCACTGAGTGCCCAGTAGTGGCACTAAATTAGGGTTCAAGTATTTTTGATTTTATGCCCAAGTTTACACCTAATTAGTGCCTCTACATGCTTACCTATTGATTTTAACTACCTATTTCTATTTTAATCAAAAGATTAACTACCCTAACCTAATCTATGGAAGAAAATACGGGAAGAAGAGAAATAAAAGCGAAGTAAAACAAAAAGGAGAAGAAAATAACAAAATTGAAGTAATTAAAAAGAAATAGATTTACCAGATGTGAGATGAAATGAGGAAAATTTGTTCCAATCAATTAAGTACGCGCTAAGGGAAGTGATGAACAGTGCTTTAGCGCTTCTGAGATGCAAGGGTTCGAAAAGTGTAAATTTTTGGCCTCAAAGACTATTTATAGAAAAAGCCCTGGGCACAAGCTTACCTACCCCAGTGCGGACCGCACAAAATTTTCAAAGCTTGAGGAGGCAACACACTGCGGTCCGCACAAAATGGACTGCGGCCGCGGTGGTCCACCGCGGAACGCACAAAATGTAGTGCGGCAGCAGTGGCAAACTTCAGAGAGTTGTATTTTTACTCTTTCTTCAGTGCGGTCCGACAGAATGGACTGCGGCCGCACTGATAACATCAGAGACCTGATCATTTTTTCCAGTATGTCCTGCACTGCATCAACACAATCCTATAACATCTCACAACCAGTTAGCCAAAAAATTAACCCTACACTACAATGAAAATCAAATAAAAAGAAAAACACATAGGTTGCCTCCCAAGAAGCGCCCGATTTAACGTCGCAGCACGACGCAAGTTACCATCACATCATGTGAAATGAAGGAGTGCCACCACGTGGTTGTCATCAATTTTTCCAAGATAATGCTTGACCCTACGCCCATTCACTCTAAAATTTCCCCACTTTTGTTCTTTAAATCAAGGGCACCAAACGTGGTCACACACACTACTTCAAATGGTCCGCTCCACTTTGGCTTTAGCTTTCCCGGAAACAACCGTAACCGAGAGTTGAACAAGAGCATCAAATCACCTACCCTAAACTCCTTGCCACGAGCATATTTGTCATGTAGGTACTTCATCTTGTCCTTGTACAAGGACGAACCGGAGTAGGCATGGAAACGGAATTCATCAAGTTCATTGAGTTGCTCCACCCGAAGATTAGCAGCCATATCCCAATCAAGATTCAACTTTCTCAAGGCCCACATGGCCTTATGCTTTAACTCAACCGGTAAATGGCAAGCTTTCCCGAACACCAACCGATACGGACACATACCAATCGAAGTTTTGTAAGAAGTCCTATACGCCCATAGAGCATCATCCAGCTTCTTAGACCAATCGGTCCTATTTGCATTGACTGTTTTAGACAGATATTCTTGATTTCCCTGTTAGACACTTCAACCTGGCCACTTGCTTGGGGATGATAAGGAGTAGACACTTTGTGCTTGACACCATACTTGGCAAGCAAGGTGTCAAAAGCTCTATTGCAAAAATGCAATCCTCCATCACTTATAATTGCACGAGGAGTGCTAAACCTTGTGAAAATGCTCTTCTTTAGAAATGAAACCACACTCATAGCTTCATTGTTGGGCAAAGGCACCGCTTCGACCCATTTTCAGACATAATCAACCGCTAAAAGAATGTAGGTGTTTCCGCACGAGCTTACAAATGGGCCCATGAAATCGATACCCCATACATCAAAGATATCCACTTGTAGAATGGTGTTTAAAGCCATCTCATCTTTCTTCGAAATACCGCCCGCTGTTTGGCATTGGTCACACCTTTTCACTAAATCACTTGCATCTTTGTACAAAGTTGGCCAATAAAATCCACAATAGAACTTTCAAAGCTGTCCTCGCCCCTCCATGATGGCCACTATAGGGGGAGGAATGACAAGCCTCTTGGATGCTAAATTGCTCCTCCTCACGTACACACCTCCGCATCACTCCATCGGTGTAAATCTTGAACAAGTATGGCTCATCCCAATATAAGTCTAGACTATCCCGTTTGAGCTTCTTTCTTTGGATAGAAGAGAGCTCACACGGGATGACGCCCGTCACAAGGAAATTAGCAATATCCGCAAACCATGGTATATCACTCATCAATACAGAAAGTTGCTGCTCATCGGGAAATGCATCATTGATCTCTAGGCAATCACACGGCCTTCCTTCTTCCTCCAAGCGGGACAAATGATCCGCCACTTGGTTTTCGCTACCTTTTCGTTCCACAATTTCCAAATCAAACTCTTTGAGTAATAAGACCCATCGCATCAGTCTAGCTTTGAAGTCTTTCTTTTTCATCAAATACCTAAGAGCTGCATGATCGTTGTGCACTATGACTTTGGCTCCCATAAGATACGGTCGAAACTTTTCCATTGGGAACACAATAGCCAACAATTCTTTCTCAGTCACCGTGTAGTTCCTTTGAGCCTCATTCATTGTCTTGCTTGCATAGTACACTGGATGAAACATTTTGTTCACTCTTTGGCCCAAAATTGCCCCCGCAACATCACTCGCGTCGCACATGAGCTCAAAAGGCAAGCTCCAATTGGGTGCAGTAATGATCGGGGTGGTGGTCAACTTTTCCTTGAGAAGTTCAAAGGCCTGCATACATCCTTCATCAAACACGAACTTTGCATCCTTTTCTAACAGCTTGCACAGGGGATTCACTACCTTCAAAAAGTCCTTAATAAATCGCCGGTAGAACCCCGCATGCCCAAGAAAACTTCTAACCCCCTTGACAAAAGTGGGGGGAGGAAGTCTTGAAATCACCTCAATTTTGGCTTTGTCAACCTCAATACCATTCTTTGAAATTTTATGACCCAACACTATGCCCTCCTCAACCATGAAGTGGCATTTTTCCCAATTTAGCACAAGATTGTTGTCTTCACACCGGGCCAACACTCTATCCAAATTGTTCAAACACTCGTCAAATGAATCACCCATAACACTGAAGTCGTCCATGAACACCTCCAAAATATCTTCCACCATATCGGTGAAAATAGCCATCATACACCGTTAGAATGTTGCCGGTGCATTGCACAATCCAAAGGGCATCCAAGAGAAAGCAAAGGTGCCATATGGACAAGTAAAGGTTGTCTTTTCCTGATCCTCTGGAGCTATCAAAATGTGATTGTACCCCGAATAACCATCCAAGAAACAATAGAAGGAACGCCCAGCAAGACGATCAAGCATTTGGTCAAGGAAAGGCAATTGGAAGTGATCCTTGCGGGTCACCTTATTCAGCTTGCGGTAGTCCATACACACCCTCCATCCGGTCACTGTACGGGTTGGAATAAGCTCATTATTAGCATTGGTCACCACAGTCATATCACCCTTCTTCGGTACACACTGCACCGGTGAAGTCCATGAGCTGTCAGAGACCACACCGGCATCTAACCACTTGATCACCTCCTTTTTCACAACTTCTTGCATTGCCTCGTTCAACCTCCTTTGATGTTCCAAGGAGGGTTTTGCATCATCTTCCAGAATAATCTTGTGCATACAGAATGCGGGGCTTATTTCCCAAAAAATCAGCTAAAGTCCATCCAATTGCCTTTTTCCGCTTTTTGAGCACCGCCAATGTGGCACCTACCTGCATGTTAGTAAGACAAGAGGAAAGAATAACTGGTAAAGTTGAATTAGGGCCTAAGAATTCATACCTGAGGTATGGAGGCAATGACTTCAACTCCAACACCGGAGGTTCCTCAATTGAAGGCTTTGTTGGAGGGGTCTTTCTATTTTCAAGATCCAAAGAGAGTTTCCTAGGCTCATAAGAATAAGAGCCCATTCCATGTAAAGCATTCACGCACTCCACTCAACCCTCATCATCATTGACATCAAGATTCAACAATACGGCGTCCAAAGGGTTCTCCACAATGATCATTGCACTGGTATCATCTATTATCATAGCCGTGGCAAGATCCATAAATGTACACACTTCTGTACAATTGGGCTGCTTTATAGACTTGCACACATGAAAAATGACCTTTTCATCACCCACCCTAAAAGTGAGTTCCCCTGCTTCCACATCCACTAGAGCCTTCCCCGTAGCAAAGGAAAGGTATCCCTAATATGATCGAGACCTCATAATCTACCTCATAATCCAAGATCACAAAATCAGCTGGCAGGATAAATTTGTCCACCCGGACAAGCACATCATCAACAATACCCAATGGTCGCTTCATTGATATGTCTGCCATTTGCAATCGCATGGAAGTTTGCTTCGGTGGCCCAATACCCAAAGTCTTGAAAACTGAGTAGGGCATTAAGTTGACGCTTGCCCCAAGATCACATAAGGCTTTAGAAAAGTCTGCACTCCCTATAGTGCAAGGGATAGTGAAAGCACCGGGATCCTCTAACTTCGGAGCCATTGAATGTACTATAGCACTAACTTGGTGGGTCATCTTGATTGTTTCACAGTCCATGGATCGTTTCTTTGTCACCAAATCTTTCATGAATTTAGCATAGCCAGGCATTTGTTCTAGAGCCTCTACCAAAGGAACATTAATGGATAAGCTCTTCATCTTGTCAATGAACTTTTTGAATTGATTCTCATTTTTCTTCTTGGCTAGCCTCTGAGGATAGGGTGGAGGTGGTCTAGGCAAGGGTGCCTTGGCTTTTAGCACAACCGGCTCCGGCATGTCAATTACGTGTTCCCTAGACGGGTTCACGTCATTTTTGCATTTCCACCTCGGCATCTTGAATGTCGATCCTCACTTCTTCGTTCACATTTTCATCAACCACATTCTCAACCACCAAAGGAACTTCATCTTCTTGCAACTCAACTTCATCACCCAAAACTTGCTTTTGGTTGGAGGCATTCACATCACCGCCTCGTCCACTCCTAGTGGTCACAGCCATAACATGATTGTTCCCTCCCTATGGGTTAACTACCGTATCACTTGGTAGAGCAACCTTAGGGCGTGTGTTTAAAGACTGAGAGATTTGTCCTAGATGGACCTCCAAATTCCTAATTGAAGTATTATGAGAAGCTAGTTGCGCATCGGAGTCCGCACTCTTTTTCATCATCAACATCATTTCAATTCTACCCATTTCATTGTTGGATGTACTAGGACCCTGGGATGGAAATGGTGGTAGGTTGCTCGGTTGTTGGTACATTGGGGGCCTTTGAAAGCCTTACCCCTGATTTCCTTGGTTATTGTTCCATCCACCCTGGTTGTTGTTGTTTCCACCCCAATTGTTGTTGTTGCCCTAGTTTCCCTGATTGTTCTGGTTGTTATTTTGGTTTCCCCAATTGTTGTTCCCTTGTTGTTGATTGTTCCAGTTATTGTTGCCATGTTGCTGGTTACCCCAATTGCCCTGGGATCGCCATTGTTGTTGTTGGTTGGAAGAATTGCCTTTTTGGCCTTGGTAATTATTCACATATTGCACCTCTTCGTTCTGCCCATCATAATAATCATCTTAGAATCCACCACAATCATTGTCAAATTGATCCGAATTCCCTTGGTTCTGTTGACCTCTTTGTCTTCGATTGTTCACAAGCATGTTAACACCCTCCATGTCATTTACTTGGCGAGGATTCTGAACTTATTGCAACTGTGCCTTTGCTAGTTGGTTCATTGTTGTTGTAAGTTCTGCTATAGCCTGACCATGGTCATGTAGTTGTTTGTGCAAATGAGTGACCGTGGTGTAACCCTGTGGTACATTGGCTCTACTTTGCCAAGCGGAGGATGTGTCAGCCATTTCATCTAGAATAGCACAAGCTTCATCATAAGGCAGCTTCATGAAATTTCCCCAGCCAATTGATTCACTATGCACTGATTCGTTGTATTGATGCCCCGATAAAAAGTCTGTTATATCATAGCCTCGGTCATATCATTGTTGGGGCATATTTTCACCATACTTCTATATCGCTCCCAAATCTCGTGCAATGGTTCAGTAGGCTCCTGCTTGAAGGCTAAGATCTCATCCCGTAGTGTTGCCAAGTGTCCCGGTGAGAAAAATTTGGCAATAAACTTATCCGCCAACTCATCCCAAGTTGTGATGGAATGGTTGGGAAGTCGCTCAAGCCAATCCAATGCTTTCCCCCTAAGTGAGAATGGGAAAAGCCTCAATCGAAGTGCATCTTCGAACACATTGGTCTGCTTGCTCCCTCAACAGTTATCCACGAACCCCTTGAGATGTTTGTACGCATTCAGAGTGGGAGCACCTGTGAAATACCCACGCTGCTCCAATAATGTCAGCATCACGTTGGTTATTTGAAAATTGCCCGCCCGGATCCGGGGCGAAACAATTGCACTTGCATAGCCTTGGTTGGGAAGAACTCTACGAGCCACTCTTGGAGGTGGCGGAGGAGGGTCTGGGACATTCTCATTTGCATTGGCCTGGCGGCCTCTATGTTGTCCTTGAGGTGCAAGAGGCACCTCTTCTTCGCCATTGTCATCTACCTCCTCCCCCGCAATCACATTTCCAAGAGGGTCAGTAGCATTTAATGCCATTTTGTACCTGAAGTATTGACAAAAACAAATTAGTAACAAAGAAGGAAAGAAAAACAAAACACAAGTCTACCTAGATAGATAGCCACAACCGTTAGCTCCCCGGTCTACTCCGCACTACTAATTAAGTAGCGAGAGAGGGTCGGAGCAGCTTTTACCCGATTTAGGGTCGGGATCGATATCCACAGAGAGCTAGAATTTAGAATCGAGTATCTATCTAGTGTAGAGTTGTATATATGTTCCAAATTACATTTCTAAACATTTTTGGGGTTTTGTTTACTTCTACTATTTATCAAACTACAAATGGTAAATGCAACTGATTANAGATGTGGTTGAGACAAATAGTGAACAATGAAGTGAGGATAGATATTGATGAGGCCGAGGTGGAAACTCAAGAGGCCGTGAACCCGTCTAGGGAGCACATAATTGACATGCCGGAGCCGGTGGTGCCAAAAGCCAAGGCACCTTTGCCTAGACCACCTCCACCTTATCCTCAGCGGTTAGCAAAGCAAAAGAGTGACAATCAATTCAAAAAGTTCATAGATATGATGAAAAGCCTTACAATCAATGTGCCTTTGGTGGAGGCACTTGAACAAATGCCGGGCTATGCAAAGTTCATGAAGGATTTGGTCACAAAGAATCGTTCCATGGATTGTGAAACAATAAAGATGACTCACCAAGTTAGTGCGATAGTGCATTCTATGGCCCCGAAACTTGAAGACCCTGGAGCTTTTACTATCCCTTGCACTATCGGTAGTGCGGAGTTTGCTAAGGCCCTTTGTGACTTGGGGGCTAGCATTAATTTGATGCCTTATTCAGTCTTCAAGACTTTGGGAATTGGACAACCTAGGCCAACCTCAATGAGACTTCAAATGGCGGACCGGTCGATGAAGCGGCCTTTGGGTATAATTGATGACGTACTTGTCCGGGTGGACAAATTCATATTGCCGGCCGACTTTGTCATATTGGATTGTGAAGTGGACTTTGAAGTGCCGATTATTCTTGGGAGACCTTTCCTAGCTACGGGGAAGACCTTGGTTGATGTTGAAGCTGGTGAGTTGACATTCCGAGTGGGAGATGAGAAGGTGGTATTCCATGTTTGCAAATCAATGAGACAACCCAATAGCACGGAGGTATGTTCACTTGTGGACATTGTCACAGCTGTGATAGTGGATGACACAAGTTCCATGATAAATGTTGAAGATACTCTTGAGGCCGTGCTTCTTAACATAGATGTCGATGATGATGCTAGTAGAGTGGAGTGCGTGAATGCATTGCATGGTATGGGTTCATATTCATATGAGCCTAGGAAGTTATCTTTGGATCTTGAAAACCGAAAACTCCACCAACTAAACCATCAATTGAGGAGCCACCGGTTTTGGAGTTGAAGCCACTTCCTCCACACCTCAGGTATGAATTTCTAGGCTCAAATTCAACTCTTCTAGTTATTCTTTCTTCTTGCCTTACTAACTTACAGGTTGAGGGTCCACTTTGGAGGTGCTTCAAAGGCGAAAAAGGGCAATAGGATGGACTCTGGTGGACATTCGGGGAATAAGCCCCGCATTTTGAATGCATAAAATTATCTTGGAGGATGATGCAAGGCCTTCACTTGAACATCAAAGGAGTCTAAATGAAGCGATGCAAGAAGTGGTAAAGAAAGAGGTTATCAAGTGTCTTGACGCTGGTGTGGTTTATCCAATCTCCGATAGCTCATGGACATCTCCGGTCCAATATGTGCCAAAGAAAGGAGGGATGACGGTGGTGACCAATGACAACAAGGAGCTTATTCCCACTCGAACCATTACCGGGTGGAGAGTTTGTATGGACTACCGGAAACTCAACAAGGTGACCCGCAATGATCATTTTCCCTTGCCATTTCTCGATCAAATGCTTGATCGCCTTGCGTTGCGAGCTTTCTATTGCTTTTTGGATGGGTACTCGGGCTACAATAAAATCTTAATTGCCCCGGAAGACCAAGAGAAGACCACTTTTACATGCCCCTATGGTACATTTGCTTTCTCCCGGATGCCATTCGGGTTGTGCAATGCTCCGACGACCTTCCAACATTGCATGATGGCTATTTTCACCGACATGGTGGAAGATATATTGGAGGTCTTTATGGATGACTTTAGTGTAGTTGGTGACTCTTTTGATGAATGCTTGGTAAATTTGGATAGAGTCTTGGCTCGATGTGAAGAAACTAACCTCGTTCTCAATTGGGAAAAATGCCATTTTATGGTCGAAGAAGGTATAGTGTTGGGTCACAAGATTTCTAAGCATGGGATTGAGGTAGACAAGGCTAAGATCGAGGTGATTTCAAGGCTCCCTCCCTCTACTTCTGTCAAAAGGGTGAGGAGTTTTCTTGGGCATGCCGGGTTCTACCGGCGGTTTATCAAAGACTTCTCGAAGGTTGTGAATCCCCTTTGCAAATTGCTAGAGAAAGATGCCAAGTTTGTTTTTGATGACAAATGCATGGAGGCTTTTGAACTTTTAAAGCACAAGTTGACCACTACCCCTATCACAACCGCACCTAATTGGAGTTTACCCTTTGAACTAATGTGTGATGCTAGTGACGTTGCAATGGGGGCGGTGTTGGGTCAACGGGTTAACAAAATGTTCCATCCCGTGTATTATGCAAGTAAGACTATGAATGAAGCTCAACGGAATTACATGGTGACGGAGAAGGAGCTATTGGCCATTGTATTTGCCATGGAGAAATTTAGACCATATCTTATGGGGGCCAAGGTGATTGTGCACACGGACCACGCCGCCCTTAGGTATTTGATGACCAAGAAGGATTCCAAGGCAAGATTGATGAGATGGGTGTTACTTCTTCAAGAATTGACTTAGAAATAGTGGACCGGAAGGGAAGTGAGAATCAAGTTGCAGACCATTTGTCCCGGTTGGAGGAAGAAGGGAGGCCATGTGACGACCTTGAGATAAATGATACATTCCCCTATGAGCAACTTCTTTCTGTGTCAATATGTGACATGCCATGGTTCGCGGACATCGCCAACTTCATTGTGATCGGAATTGTCCCGTGTGAGCTCTCTTCTAACCAAAGGAAGAAACTCAAACGCGATAGTTTGGATTTCTATTGGGATGATCCGTACTTGTTTAAAATTTGCACAGATGGTGTGATTAGGGGGTGTGTCCCGGAAGGTGAACAATTGAGCATATTGGAGGCTTGTCACTCATCCCTCTATGGTGTCCATCATGGAGGGGTGAGGAAAGCTTCAAAGGTCTTAAGTTGCGATTTCTATTGGCCGACTTTGTTTAAAGATGCTAGTGACTTGGTAAAGAGATATGATGCATGCCAAAGAGCCGGCGGAATTTCAAAAAGGGATGAGATGCCTCTCAATACGATTCTCGAGGTGGATGTTTTTATGTTTGGGGCATCGATTTCATGGGTCCTTTCGTGAGGTCTTCTGGGAACACTTATATTCTCGTGGCAGTGGACTATGTCTCGAAGTGGGTTGAAGCCATGGCTTTACCCAACAATGAAGAGTGTTGTGGCATTTTTGAAAAAGAGTATCTTCACAATGTTTGGCACCCCTCGTGCTATCATTAGTGATGGAGGGTCTCACTTTTGCAACAAGGCTTTTGATTCGTTGCTTGCCAAGTATGGAGTAAATCACAAAGTGACCACCCCCTATCATCCTCATGCTAGTGGTCAAGTGGAAGTCTCCAACCAAGAAATAAAGAGTATCTTGTCCAAGATGGTCAATGCTAATAGGACCGATTGGTCGAAAAAGTTGGATGACGCCTCATGGGCGTACCGGACGGCTTATAAGACCCCAATTGGTATGTCCCCGTACCTGTTGGTGTTTGGGAAAGCTTGCCATCTTCCGGTAGAATTGGAGCACAAAGCTATGTGGGCCTTGAGAAAGTTGAACTTGGAATGGGATGTTGCAGCGAATCTCCGTGTTAAGCAACCTAATGAGCTTGATGAGTTTAGATTTCATGCCTACTCCAGCTCGTCCTTGTATAAGGACAAGATGAAGTATCTTCACGACAAATATACTCGGGAAAAGGAATTCAAAATTGGTGATATGGTTCTTCTTTTCAACTCCCGGTTACGTCTGTTTCCGGGAAAGCTCAAATCAAAGTGGAGTAGGCCATTTGAAGTTGTGTTCGTGACCCCATTTGGTGCTCTTGATCTAAGGAACAAGAATGGTGAAATATTAAGAGTCAATGGACATCGTGTGAAGCATTATCTTGGGAAGATTGATGATAGCCATGTGGTGGCTATGGTACATTTAAAATGATGTGTTGGTAACCCGCGTCGTGCCGCGACGTTAAATCAGGCGCTTCTTGGGAGGCAACCCATGTCTTTTTCTTTTTCTTTGATTTTCTTTGTAGTTTAGGATTTTTGAGCTAATTGGTGGTGAGATGTTGCAGGAATTGTGTTGATGCAATGCAAAACAAGTTGGAACAAAGGGAACAGTATCTGAAGTTTGCCAGTGCGGCCGCGATACACTTTTGCGCGGTCCGCGCTGGCATGTTACAAAATTATTGCTCTCTGAAGTTTTCCACCGCGGCCGCGGTCAAGTTTGTGCGGTTTGCGGTGGACCTTCGCAGCCGTGGTACACTTTAATGCGGTCGTGCCAAGGTTGCCTTCTGAAACTTCATATGTTGAAACCCAGTGCGGTCCGCAGTCGCTTTTGTGCGGCCGCGCTGGTAGGTAAGTAAGGGAGCCCCTATATCCTTTCTTATGACTTTTTTGATGCTTAGTTTGATATTTGGCATTGGGGACAATGCAAGCTTTTATTCGTGGGGGTGCGCCTACTTTTTTGTTGATTATCAGGATGACTGTATTTACAGATTGTTAGTTTATGCTTTACTTTGATTTTCTATTTTGGGCTGTATATAACTTTACACTTTAGCCACTTTTCTTCTACTTTTTATTCTCTCTTTTGGTCTGTATATAAAGTTATATTTCTGTACATATTCATCCCCCGTTGTATATTCTACTCCCCTATTGTACATATTCATTCTATTTTCTATTTTCGCAAAAAAAATTTGTTTTTAGCTTTATAGTTAGGCTCGTAGCCTCTTGTTTTGTTTTTGACGCTTCCAATAAGCCCTTGGTTTTCTTAAGGCCACGCTTATTTCCAAGGGTGGACTATTGTGCGAACCGGGTGGCTCTTCCCGATGATGGATGGAGTGACAACCTTCTTAAGGGTTTGAGTCCGTTTCATTGATTTTTCTTTTGTTTCTGATAGTTGTAGTTAAGGGTACCTCAAGCAAAGCTTCACTTGGGCCTAGCACATTTGCCTTTGATCCCATGGTCAAAGACATAATTTTGTGTTTAGGATGGTGAAAGTCGTGGCTTTGAGACTCTTGTGTTGACCAAACAATCATCATGTGGTCTTTTCGGACCATTATGTGCTTGAATCGTAACTAAAGTCATTGTGGGCCCTCGACTCGATGTCTTTAGCAATCCCCTAGCGTGTGTGGTGAGGAATCGAATTGTGAGTCCAAGTCTCGAGCCAATGGTCTAGAACTTGCCCTGAATGTTTGTCGAGGCGAAATCCTAGGTGAAATTTGACTCGAGAAGTGATTATAGGCTCTCCTTGATCCATATGTTAAGTTGAACAACTCCATAGCCTACCAAAGAGATGATCCCTAGTTAACCCTTTTGAGCCTTATACCTTTTTCTTTCAAGAACCAATGCTACAAGCCTATACCCGTTCCAAATGATTACCCTCTCTTGGCACCCAAATCTTTCCTTGAGTAATGGCAAATGTCTAAGTTTGGGGGGAGAGACAAGAAAGGAAACAATGTGGTAGAAAGGTACAAAATCAAAAGAAAAAGGAAGGCAATGAAAAAGCAAGAAAAGAAAAAGACAAAAAAAAATTCCAAAGTGAACAAGAATAAAAAGGGATTCAAGGAAAACAAAAGTGAAAAAGGTGTGGAAAAAGTAGAAAAAGGAGAAATATTTTGAACTGCATAAGAAAGAGTGACAATGTGTCTCTCTAACCCCTTGTAAAGAAGTGAAATACTCAAAAGAGTCAAGAGAGTTGTGCCAAAATGAATCAAAAGAAGTGCTTAAGGGAAGATTGAACCCACTTGAATAAAAACATGTCCTACCCTTATCCAAAAACCTTCACAATGACTCCACAAAAGCCCTATAGGATCTTGAGTTGAAGGAAGCCTACATTAGTGGATACTTACATAAGGGGCAAGCATATGGTACCTAGAGTCGGACTTGTGACCTTCTTCTTGAGAGAGATGAGTGACACTCCATCAACCTCGATTTGTGTGTCAATACTCTAAAAGGTGAGGTTCACTTAGGGAGAGTTGAGGATGTGTGAGTTTGGGTTCCACAATGACCAAAGTAATTGAAAGAAGTTCTTTGATGAAATGTGTCAACTCTTGATGCGCTTGTGTCACACTTGATCCATGGTTTTTCAAAGTTTAAAGGCAGAATGGCCTAAATGGCACCTATACTTGTGCCACTTTGTCATGCCGGTCCTCCTACTTCACTTTTTTTCATCCAGACACTTTAACTTGTTCAAAATCTATACCTTAAACCCCTCTGACCATGTGTGTATCTCACTTGTTTGACGTGGATGACACATCATATTCCACGACATTTTTTATATTGTATCTACTAAAAATACTTATTACTATATACTATTTTCATAAAAAAAAGAAAAAGAAAATTAATGCATCCATTTCATGTCCCTTCTCTCAAATTAGGGCTGCTTTGTGCTTAGCAGTGCACACATTTTTTCTTCCTTATCCATATCCCTTTTTCCTAAAAGGTTTTTATCTGTTTATTAGCTGATGAAGAAATTTATATTGATTTTCGGCTACTGAGCCAATGATTTAATTGGAGAAGTTGCAACTTGCGAGAGATAAACTGAATGATTGCGTATGATATAGTTGATGATTGTTGGCCCAAAATATCTGCATGGAAAAAAACTGCAGCACATCCTATCTAAAGCACAAGAACTTCTGTTGAGTTGCAGAGGGGAGAGAGAGAGAATATGAGGAGTGAGGTCGTTTTAGACGGCTAGGTTTGCAATTTCGTCAATTATATCACTTTCTGCCGTGAAGAATCAATGTTTGTTTTCACGGTGTTAAATTGAGACGTCTCAGTGGCTCTGCTTTTGTTTATAAACACNAAGAAGAAGAAGAAGAAGAAGAAGAAGAAGAAAAACGTACAGGGAAAAGGGAGATGGGGGTGGAATAAGAGAAAAGCTACAGGGAAAAG